>NW_010431891.1:2867-3864 GCF_000710305.1 Buceros rhinoceros silvestris
GTGGCTGGCCGTGCCTCCTGATCCTCTGGCTTCACCGTGGGGCTCGCCAGGGTGTCCCCCCATGTGGGGAAGCCGAAGGAAGCCCCGTCCCCAGTCACCCCGCAGCGGGATGCCCACCAGAGACCTCGTTACGCTCCCTCTTCTCGTTGGCGTACGCCGACCGCGCCAATCGTTCCAGTCTCAACAGCTGGTCTCCGTCTGAAACCTCCCACCAACAGAAGCTGTCGGCAACGATGTCAAGTCCAGCTCAAGTTTGTTAAAATCGTATTTTTTGATAAAAAAGGTTCTGCTCAGAAAGTCTCGAGACGGGCTGTTTTGACATGGGAGAAGGGTGGTTTGCCGTTCCTCCCCTCCCACTGCTCTTTTTTTTGGGGGTAAAAGTTGATGTACTTCATGGGTTTCTGGTGAAAGGTAGTTTCACATGGAAAGATGTTCTGTTGGTCAGTTTTGGAAGGTTCATATTGGCAAAGATTCTACCAGTCAAATCTTCCTCATAAAAAAATGCCCTAAGTCGTTTTTTTCCGAATACAGCAGCGAGCACAGTCGGATTTTTCCTGCTGTAGCTCTTTGGATTAAGGAAACACATCACATTCCACCTTCTCAGTGAGTTTCTTATACAAATCCATGGTTTAAGGCCAGACGAGGCCCGGGAGCCACATGGAGAACTTGTCGATTGATGCATCTTGCTCCTGCTGAGCATCCCAGGGCAGGCGTGGCAGAGGTGTGCTCCGTCGCGCAGAAAAGGGGGAGGAACGGGGCTAAAGGAGGCTTTGTCCTACTTTCAGTGGAGAGCAGCCGCAGCGGGTCGGCTGACGCTGCCTTGGCAAGGAGCGGAGCCCCCGTCTTCCCCTCTTCGGCCAGGAATCTCTACGCTTCGCCAAAGCCCGAGTTTTGTAACCGGCTAGAAAGCTCTTGCAGGTTTCCTCAGGGCTCAGCCGAGCCGCTCGCGGAGGGGGGAAGGGGAAGACGTAAGCGGCAGCCAGTGCTCAACATCCCG
>NW_010431891.1:3900-8309 GCF_000710305.1 Buceros rhinoceros silvestris
TTGCGCGGGCCGCGGCCGAGCCGCTCGCGGGGGGGGAAAGGGGAAGACGTACGCGGCAGCCAGTGCTCAACATCCTGTGACACGGCCGGCTTCTGCACTTGCTCTGGTTTTACCCCAGCAGAGCTCTGCTTCATGGATGAGCTGCTTCTCTGATTAAAACTGATGAAAACAGAGGACCAGGAGGGCTGCCAGGGCAGTGGGGAAGTGGAAATAAGATCAAGGTCTGGTGATGGCTCTTGGTCAAATGGCTCCTGTGCTTCTGTGGACCCTGGTGGGAGACACGTCACTGAACATGAGATGCAGGAGCGAGGAAGAGACCTTCCACACGCCTTGGGGATCCCAGACCCCACCAGGGACTTTGAAAGGCAGGTGAAACCTGTGGGAAATCCCACGCGCAGGTGCCTGCAGGCCTCCCAAAGGCTGGGGCACCAAAGCCGTCCCAGCCTGGGGTAGGTGACAAGGGCAGCAGCTTTGCAGGTGTCATTCTTGTTTTCTCTTAACACTCCAGAAAATCCAGAACGATCCCACTGATGGCTCTCGGACACCCAGAGGCAGCGTTTGAAAACGTGGTCCGCTCTGGAGGTAGCTGCCACAGGTGCTCCTTTCTCTGTTTCGATCCTCACCTCCCCCTCGCTGCTCGCTGCTCGCCAGGCTGGCAGCAGTTCAGGAGCTGGGCTGCTCTTACATAATGCTGCGCAAAATCGGTGCGAAAGGGTTTGGAGCAATTCCTGGCTGGAGTCACCTTTGATCCCTCGATTGCCTTCTGGTCTCTCTGCCTCATGGTGAGCTGCTGCTTTGCCCTGAGGCATCCTCTGCCGTCGAGGTCCCTCAGGACCAGGTGTAATGTGGAGGACGAGGTCTCTGGCCATGCTGCGCGGAGAGTGCAGTGACAGCAGGTGGGGTCCCGCGATGGCTCTCCTGGGCACGCAGCTGCTTACAAGAGCAGCATCTCCCAGGTCCCTGAGAGAGCGTAGCTGGAGTTCAAGCCTGTATAATTTATGGTAATTATCCGGTCGAAGGAGTGGGTATGAATCAGATTTAACTCATTTGAAGTCCTCAGCCTGAGTCGCACTGAGCTCTGTTCTGCACCCACACCCAGAGGAAACCCTCTCTCTCCTGGGACGGTCTGTCCTCCGTGTCATGGGCAGCTTCAGCTGGACAAAGCCCCTGGCAGCCCTTGGAGAGGACACGGGGGCTCAGGCCAGCAGTGGAGAGGGAAACCTGGTCCATCTCCAGCGTGCTGGTTTAAAGCCAGCCCGACCCTGCAGTGCCAGCTCTGGGTTGCAGCACAGCCAGACCCCCGGCGATGGAGCCAGGCTCTCTCCCACACCTCCAGCGGGTGCCTTTGGATATTAATCACGCGCGTTTTGGTTTGGATGTGGTGAACAATAGTGCACACAATAGCAAGGTTTAGCCAGTAAATTAGGCTTTTACGTCAGCGCTTCCATCCACATGCACGTCGTCAGGCGGCAGGTGAGGCAGGAGCTGGAGGCATTGATCTGTGGAGAAAAGGGAGCCTTGGAAACAGGCCAACTTCCGGTTGGACTCGATGATCTTTGAGGTCTCTTCCGGCCGGATGATGATTCTGTGATTCTGTGATTCTGTGATTCTACTGCGGTCTCTGCTCTCTGGGAACTTGATTTTCTCCTTCTCTCCCTCCGTGTTTTCCTTCACGTGATGTTTTGCCTTTTAAAAATGGGTGCCTTGTTTGCTGTAAGGACACCATGCATGTGTTTGTGCAGTGCGTGAGTTTTTTGGTTGTTTATAAAAGTTTGTGCACGCCTGAAGGTTTATCCAATGATAACTTGGACCATCACAGCTTCTCCCATGTGCCTCCTCATGGGACACTCTTCCCAACACAACTGCTTCTTCCCAGGTAGTTTAGCCTAAAACACAAGGGTCTGGAGATGAAGCAGGAACAGCTCCAGAGATGGAGAAACCCCACCGGGGCTCAGAGAAGCCCCAGGCACCCACAAGCCTGATTCTCTGCAGCCTCCACCGAAGGCAAAAGCCTTGGTGGCCTCCAGCCCTTGGGCTCAACTTCTCTGCAGAGTTTCCTCCGTGCTCAGCTCGCTGAGAATTTAACTTTTTTAACACTGGGTGAGGAAGCGTGAGAAGCAGCGTGAGCTGCTCCTGGGTAAGTTCCTGCACCGATGGATTTACACCACAAGCTCCCCAGGAGAGGGGGTTCGCTTTGGGCAGTGCCTGCATGGGGGACACTTCACCCCAGCTCCTGGCTCGGTGACCCCGCTCTGCCGAGCTGTCCTACCTTCACCACTTCTCCCAGTGCAACCTCAGACAAGTGTTGGGTGGTTTTTTTCTCGACAGCGTGTAGGTCAGTGGAGAGCCTTAGGGACCTGACAGCTGACATTCATCCTTGGGTTTGAATCCGTGCGTCAAGCTTTCTGGAGGCGATAGAAGTGCAATTGCTGGTGAGACCGACTGCCGTTCGTGTGGCTTCAATTAAATGTCTTCCTTGGCATGGGATAGTTGCCAGAGCTCTTTTTTTGTTGTTGAAAGAATCGGTATTATTTAGATATATATAGGAAAAGTCCCACCTGGCTTTTTGGAAGGGTTTCAGCTGGAATGTAACAGATCTCATATCCTTCTATAAAAAGGTGAGCCGTATTTTTCAGCTGAACTTTTCTCCCTTTTATAGCTGCAGTTTGGCACACACGAGGTGTAAGCAGCGGCAAGGTCATTGCCCTTCCCCAGCCAAGGAAGGAAAGCCATGGCACGTGCTGGAGCTGGTGATACTGGGACAGCCTGGGGCAGCGACACGGGCTGTGGGCTGACCCTGGAGACCTGCTCTCCATCGGGGTCTGCGCAGGAGACCTGAATCAGCTTGGAGACCTTGGGAGACGCACGTCCTGGCCACTGTGGAGCCTGCCCTCCCGATGAGATACCTTCGCAGCCATGACCTCCAGAGAGGACCCGTGGGGATGGCCATGGCAGAACTGCCTCTACTTGCTGCTCTTCAACCCACTTAAGACCAACTCTCTGTTCTAACAGCAGGGTAAGCCGGGGCAACAGGTTGAGAACAAGGCAAGCAGCCACCGTTGCCTCTGTTTTCTTTCTTCCTGCAGCCTTTTAAATTTTGGATGCTCAAATGACCTTTTCCAGTGTCTTTCTTCCTGCAGCCTTTTAAATTTTGGATGCTCAAATGACCTTTTCCAGTGTCTTTCTTCCTCATGAGCCTGGTGTCCCTCGTGCCATGTCCGGATGCTTTGGTCCCCACTGCTGTCTGCAGAGGAGGAGGTGGTACAAGCCAGCAGCCCTTCGCTGCTGTGTCGTATTGCTTGACTGCAGACCCATTTTAAAGACTTTTTTTTCAAGATCGCACTTATTTTTGTTATGCCTTTACTTATTACCAAGTGTGCCTATTCAGTCTCTTTGCAGCCCCAGCTGGTGGCAGGAGCTGCCTGGCCTCATCCAGACTCGCTCCTTCCAGCAGCAGCAGGCGATGCCAGGAGCGCTTCAGGAGCCGCAGCACCTCAGCCCAGCGCAACAAGTGCATGAGGAAGCAGCGAGCGGGGAGGGAAGAAAGGCTGAAGGCAAAGAGGAGTGAGTCACTTGATGAAACCGCGGTACCGCTGCTGAATTTCCCAGGGCTTAAAACCCAGGTGCAAGGAGAGATTGGAAATCCCAGGGTGCAGGAGGCCAGGGTGATGGGAACACACTTGATCCTCGATCCTTGTGTACCGAGAGCTCAGCCACGCCGGCGAGCTCGCTTCTGTTTGGTGTTTGTTACTGTGCTCTGATTCATGTGGAAATTGTCACAGATGCCCAGGCTGGGTGACCACACATCCAGCACTTCCACTGGCCCTTGCTCTGGAACTGCCTTTTGGGCTGCGGGATGTCGCCAGCTTCCATCTGGGACAGCAGGAGCAGGAAGTGACGCTTTAAATCCTCTGCTTCTAGGTGCTCCCAGGCACAGCCGTCACATGCTGTGCCATCCCCTGCTGGGTTAATTAATGCTCTTCTGTTTCGCTTGTTTGACGCTGACATTCAGTGATGGGACTGAAACTCACCTCCCAGGGCAGAGACAGGCCATGCGCTGAAACGGGCTGGATGGGTATTTTTAGTAAAGCGGTATTTTCAGCTCAGGATTTGAAGTTTCTGGTCATTTCCTCGTCCCTCTCTGAGTCACACAGCAAGTCCTTTCTGATTACTGCAGATGTCGAGGGTTACAATACTCCGGGAGTTAAGTGCTGGGCTTTGGGAGGGAGAAGGAAGCGAGTAGCTCTCTGCTCGTCAGCAGCAGGCACCTGAGCTCATGGCAAACTTCCCGGGAGCTCCAGTTTCTGTGAGTTATTACAGAAATAATGCAATGGAGCAGGCACACAGCAGGGTTTAAGGCCATTTCACTTTACTGCTCGTCTCAGCTGCAAGAGGTGAGGGATCAGCCC
>NW_010431892.1:0-346 GCF_000710305.1 Buceros rhinoceros silvestris
ACCTGAAGAAACGCTGTCGCACAGGATGTGCGTCACTGAGGGCAGGCGGGAGGGAGGGAGGTGTCCCGAAACGTGTCTTCCACCGTGACGTCCTGGACGATGATGTCCAAGATGGAGTTTGCCTGTAGTGACGCAGTTGTAAAATCACACGGTCCACTCCACCAATGGCGCAGGTCAGAGAGACAGAGCCTGTCTGACCCAGTTGCACACTCGACTCTAGCCACTGATCCATGACTTTCCGAGGGCAGGGGAGGGTAAGCAGAGCGCTCAAAAAGCTTAAATCACTTCTGAAGTAAACATCGGCGGAGCTTTTCTCACTAGCTCTGCTGCCGGCTGGCATTTTGCT
>NW_010431892.1:832-19101 GCF_000710305.1 Buceros rhinoceros silvestris
ATCAAAGAATATTTTGTTTGAAGGTGAGAGGGAAGGAAAGCCCTTGGACTGCATAAAGGAGAGGGGAGCAACAAAAGTTTGAGCAGGTGACAAGTTTTCCAAGGTGGAATTCTTCAGGACTTTATATCTCTCTGCAGCTTTTTTCTGTGTGCAGCAATCCCCGTTATATTCTTGTGGGGAGCCTTCAAGCTCTCAGCTGGAGCCGGGACGAATCACTCATACGCCAGTATGGTGTGTAGTGAGACCCATTTATTGTTTACATTACATCCCAATTTATAGACTCTTGTTCACCCAACTAGCTACATGGTGATTGGATAGTGTCTCTGTTACACAGACAGCACACATCTCTTAAAGCACTATAATTGGATAAAAGGGGTTAGTCCCCACGTGGTTAGTGTTTTGATTAGAGTTAATCAAACAGGCTAGTAGAGATGTAATTTCCCACACGATAGTGTTGCAGCTGGGTTTCGGCTGCTAAGTTTCCCAGAGAGAGTAGCATATTTTTCATAGCTCTAATTTCCGCTAGAAAGATACACCAACACTCCAGTCTTTGAGACTCCATTTTAAAGTGAATTAGTGTTTATTAGGGTGTCAGTCTTTGTGACACAACCTGCCTGTAGCTGCAGATCCCTTCTGCAGAGCTGCTCTTGAGGAAGGGTTTGCCCATTCTCTCTTTGTGCAGCTGAGTATTGCTTGTCCCCACTGAACAGCATCTCCAGTCTGCTGAGATTGGCTTGAAGGTTAAAACTTCCCTGCCACAGTTTGTGTACTGTCTCCCTCCTTTTTGCAGAGTGAAAAAAAGTACAAGATTTGACTATTTAAAGCCAAACCAAGAGGCTACTGAAGTGATGATGTCCCACCATTAGTTATAAATTCAAACTGGCTCTACCCTAGCAATGACAGCCTTGCAGGTTTGGGTGAGGCTCAGAAAGGCCCTCTTAACAGCCTTTTCCATGTCCAGCAGTGAAACAAGCCTCACTAACGTCACTAGCCCCAGCCCATGCTAGCACAAAGCTGCTTTGAACAAGCTGATGGGTTTCATTCTAGAATTTCTAAATTTTTGAGAATTTCCTAGTCTCCTACAATTTTTTTCTGTTTTGACCTGCTTTTTGCTCACACCACGAGAAAGAAGGTCTTTACTATTTCATGTTACAGATTTTTCACATACACAGTAAATCACAGATAGAAATGCTGCTTCTACTCTCAAAAATCAATTTGATGTATATAATCAGTGCTGTTCTTTTGTGATGGAAGTGGAGTGCAGAAGTGAAAAGATGTGGTTAAAGAAATGTGAAACTGAGGAGTGCTAGGATGGAAGACCCAGGTAGTATGAAATCATGAACTGCAGGCATCACCGAATAGAGAGGCCTTTGTCTAGGATACGTGGCAATCCAGAGGACTCGGTATCACAGACATGGGATCAGGACTTGGTAGCATAGACAGAGATGCATGATGTGATATAGAGGACTTAGGATGATGTGGATGACAACCTCCCTTCTGCAAAGAGAAAAGATGTTTTAGTTGTCCTAGATCACTGAAAAAGAATGGGGGGTGGTTGCAGATATTAAAAAAAAAAAAAAATGCGGGCTATATTAGCACCTTTTATTGTTAAACGTTTCTGAACTTAAAAATCCGAGGTCTTGTGATTTTCATATAATAAATGGATTCTTTCACTGTTCCTTTCCTTAATATCAGCCTCATGTTCAGCACCTTGGCCTCCTATTGGCCTGCTTAATACCCTCAAGAAGGAAAAATTGTTGTAGAGCAAAGGGAGATTTTCCTTTTCTCCCATATTTGCACAGCATCTGGCACAATGACGGGACATTTCCAGATGCTGCTGCACACATGATCACGAGTGTGAGATCTGCCAGCTCAGCACACCCTGTACAAGGCTTTTATATGCCAGTCTTGATGCTTGTTTAGAAGTAAGGAAAAATTTATGAGAAAACTCTGCTGAAGAATGGGCCAGTCTCAGAATTGTGTCTCCTGAGAAATGAGTGAGTCCCTACAACAGTGCATATTGGCCTTCAAGGAATAGTGTGTCCTCAGCAGCTGGAGACAGGTGCCTTAGAAACCTCTTTCACTCATCTTTCTTTGCCTTCATCCCTGTTCTCCATGTAGAGACAAATAACTTAAACTTCTGCAGCAACAAGAAAACACAAATTTCAAATTCAAAGTGAAATCTGGTGTGTCAGGAAACCCAAATGCACTTCCCTCTTATGGGATCCATTCCCACTGCTGCAGCACTACAAGCCCCTCCCTGGAGTGTGGACATCACACTTCATTGTTGGCCTGAACTCTAGAACGTTTCTCCTCAGCTACACTTGTCAGGCTGAAGTGTCCTGCTTATATTTAATCACTCTTTAGTCGTTCATGGTGCAGCCTCTCCAAATACCAGACATCCCCATGGTGCTCTTCTGGTTGCTCAAAATTCTTGTGTGATGAATGAATTGCAGCTGGTATTCAAGATGTGGATATCCTAGGCCTGTATGGATTAACACAGTCTGTTCTGTTGTGTTCCTCTCTACTAATATTTAATATTATTTGGGGTTTGTGTTCTTACTGTTCACTGAACTAATGTTTTAAATGCACAATAATACAAAAATCTGGTTTTTAGTGAATCTCTGGAGTTCACCATTCACCACTTTGCATGCAGCATTGACACTTGTTTCTACATGGGGACTGTTCTGTATTAAATAGCACAGAATTCCATCTACAATCCTTTCTTATGTAATTTTACATCCTGAGGGTTTTATGTAACCCTTCTCAGCACCATTTCTTTTACTACCCCAGCTTTGTGTGTTTGCCAAAGTTGGTTAAAACATTAGGCTACTACCCTTCCTACCAATCATTTGTAAACCGGATGTGCCACATACACTAGTGTATAGGTCCACTTCATTAGAAATTTATCTGCACTGTAAAATCTGACCTTTTGGTCGTTCAATACTTCCTCTATTTTGACCTGTTCTTTACCTGTGCAATACCTTTCTCTTTAAGCCCATTGGAGCTTAGCTTCTCCAAAAACCTGTAAGGAATCGTCTTGTCATCTTAGAAACCTACATGGTAGTTAACAACTGGATATTCCTCACAAACATATTCAGTGGGTCCTCAAAATGACTCTTTTGCAAAACCTGAGGACTCTTCTTGATAGCATATGTTGTGTCCCTAAGTCTTCGCTTGTATTGCTCAGCATGGATATCAGATTTACTAACCTGCACTGCCTACAACACCCCATTCCACAGCTCTTTTAAAACGGATATGTTATTGGCCACCTGCACTGGAGTTCCTTTCCTGCACTGGGGTTGTTCTGTGTGATAGCTCCTATGCCACAGTAACTGATCTTGGGCTTCTTTCGAAGTTTTGGATGAATGTCGTTGTTCACGGTGACTTTTCCTCTCTTTGTTTTATGAAGTTGTTCTGTAGATTTGATCAGACACATATCCAACATCATATCCCAAGAGAAAGTGAACTGTGAACTTTAGGGATCTCTTTTCAAGTGAACACAGATGTGAAGAATGCATTTGGTTTTCTGCTATGGCCTTAACTTTTCACCTTGACCTCTGCAATCACCCACATCTTTACAGAGCCTGTGAAGGGTATCCTTCTGCTGAGTGGGGAAGAAAGATATGACAAGTTCCTCCTCAAGGTTTTCAACCTGCCTGTTCATAACTCTGTCTAACCAGAAGGATTCCTATTGTCCTCATCTGATCTCACTTAGAACTTGTTTTCTTCCTCCTGTTAGCATGTTTTACCCTGATGGTTAACCATGTCAGCCTTTCACTTTTGAACTGGGACTTTCACATTGCTCAGGGCCACACAGTCACCTGGTGTGACATTTCAGGGCTCCATTATTTAAGTCTCTTCCACCAAGCTTCTGCTACAGCCACTGTATTAGTAGTTACATTTAAAACTATGTTATCTGTTCCCACACATTCTTTCTAAAACATCCAATAATTGCCAAGAAGTATGTGTGTATGTATTTATATATATATTTATCTGAATTCCTATTGTCTGTGTTCTGCTTAAGTTCTCTTCAAACTGCTCTTTTGCTTTTCTTTTCCATGAGCTTCTATTCTACCTGTTTTTTGAGGGTGCAGTTTCTCTTGCTTCACCCCTGAAGGTGCTACATTCCAAACAGTACGTCATGCTGTACTTCATTGCTTTTCCTTCTTTTCTATTTTCTGATTTGCTATTTAAATGTTAGATTCAGCCAGCTTCCATGTTGGATTAGCTGAAGCCCTTCCACTCCAGAAATTAGTCCCTTGGGAATGCTTGATGAAACCAAACATTTCACCCTCATACATTGCCCATGTTATTTATATAGCTATACATTAAGGCTTTGTTTTTCCACATCTTTGACTGGCCCTGAACATGCTCCTGGAAGGACTTCCAAAGATGATATTGTCTAAAGCCATAAATTTTGTCCTTCTTACCCATCCTTTTTTCAACCGTAACTGACAGTCCATCACTATCACCTCCTTTCCAGCACTCCCTGAGATATTGTCTAGACACATGGAGGGATTTACTACCTTTACATCATCTGCCAAACAAGTCTCCATGTAGTCTTCTCCAATATCCTAAGCAGATACTTATATGCATGTTATTTATATGCAGGCACTGTAATAGACTGCATCTTTCTCTCTGTTGGGATACCTGTTATCCTTCATGCAAAGCAATACATCTGCCCAGTGCAGGGCTCATTTCTTTTTTTTTTTTTTTTTTTTTTTTTTTTTTTTTTTTTCTGATTAGATTTATCCTTTTCTCAGGTGCACTGCACTGCTAAAGCTACAACATCCAAGCAGTGTCATGATAAACTCCTCTTTCTCACCGAGTTTTCCCAGAGCAGTCCCTGGGGTAAGTGGTCTCTGCCTGGGAGCTGGGCAGTGATCCACCTACCAGGCAAACAATGACAAATGTGCCATGAACAGGAATGTCTCCCACGTTCCTGAGCCTTGTGGGATTTCCTGGAGGGAAAGATGAAATCCCTTGCTACTATTGTTTGTGGTGATTCCATTAATTTATTCCTCAGATTAGACAGTTTACTTGGCTTCCTTGGTGGGTTGGTTTCTCTGTGGGAGTCAGGCCACACGCTGTGTGGGTGTTGGGGTTTGTCTTGCTTATGTACGCTACAAAAACCTACACACATTGGGTCTGTGTGCCTGGAGTCTTAAAAGCAGTGCTTCTTCAGATAATGTCTTTTCAGAACTGTTTAGTTGAGTTCTCAACTGAAAGCCTTCCCTGGGTCCTCAGCACACTTGAATAGGTCAGTTTCAACAGCCATGTATTTGAGAAAGACTTTTCCACTACACAACACAGCAAATTCTGCTTGAATGAACAGCATATAGAGAGTTAGGTGGAGTTGAGGACAATTTGTTCGTAAGGGGTCCACCAGTCTTCCATTTCCATAATGTCAAAGAGAGGGGGATTTTTTGCTTTCATACTTGGCATTCATAACGATTCTGCCAGTGAAGAAAGCCTGAATGATCTCAAACGCATTGAAAAGAAGAGTAACACATTTTCCCCTTGTTTTTAAAGCAAAGTGTTGTTTGGGGATTGTTCTGGTACTTTCAGGCTGTAACTCTGAACACCAGGTGTAAAACGCTGGCCCCTAGTGGTGATTAACTACTGCCAACAAGAAGGCAAGTACTTTTTTACAAAAGGGTGGTGAGGAAGAGCATAAAGCGGAGCATCTCTGAAATAACAGTAGTATTTTTTTAATATTTCTCATTGCTTGGACAGCAACCAGATGTGCTAGGAAATAGCAGAAAAACGCATATAAATGCTATGTTGTGAGGACCAAAGTTGATGTCAATTCCCTAGGCTGCCAGAACCAGAATGAGTGCACTTTCCCAAATGAATAAGCTTTCCATTGTAGTCTAAAGGACCCCTTACTTAAAATAAGCATTGTCTAGGAATCAATAAGCCCTGTTAAATGAATTAAAAATGAACCAAAAAATAGATCTCAAAAGGTAATTGTTAAAGTGGATCAGTCTGTGAATGCAGGTGATTTTAGTTGTATCCCTGAGGATGAGTTTCAATCCAAGGACTGTTCAATATTTTAATCAATAATCTGGAAGGAAACATGAAAATCATTGCTGATAAAATTTGCAGATGAAACAGGAATGCATTGAATAATGAACGGTTAAGGAAGGGTTTCTCAGGGAAATACGGATTGCTGAACTGTATACTGTCCAGTGTGCATGCCTTTGTATTTGGCTAATAGCAAAAATTAGTAAGGATCAGCCTGTGATGATGGGGGAAACAGCTCTGGAAAGCAAAGTCTCTGACAGGGTAACTGAATGTGCATGTTGAGTGAGAGGCTGCAGCTGAAACGGTTAACACAGTCCTCCTCTATCGGGGCTGTGAAAAAGGTGCAGGGACCAGGAGTTACAGACTGCTGGCTTTAGCTGTGGCGACACCACCCCTAGCTGGTTTTGTCCAAGCTAGTTGCCACTAATACGCAGAGGATGCTGGAGAAGGCAAAGGGTGGTAGCATTAAACGGGACAGTGGAGGACTCAGAAAACAGATGTATAAGTGATGCAAGGTCTGAAAACGCTGCCTTGAAGTAACAAAATGCAAGTACCTTGGTTTATTTAGAGAAAGATGGATGGCAGATTGCTCACCCTAAATACAGTGGGTTTCATCCTGTGGTTTCCAAAGCACTGACAAGGGACAATGCAGGAGAACTAAGCTCGATGGCAAGTTTAAAATTTGCTAGACTGGAATCAGCTTTTGCATGGGAAAATGCTCAGGAATATGTAAATTTTCAAGACTTATAAAGAGGTTTGCAAGTAATTAAACAATAGGAACTTAAGAACTAGAGAGAGAAAAAAAATTTTAAATCCTTCTAAATTCAGGAGCTGCAAAGACAAAAGAAGATGGAAATTTTAGCAGACAGAGTAATTGCTGGAGGCTAAGTGGTGGGTTCTCTTTTCACTGAAAGCTACACATCTTCCTGCAGGGTGAAGTATGCTAACTTACCAGTCACACAAGGCTTGCAGCAGACCAAATAAGGGTCTAGGCATGCCACGGATATGCACTGCACCTCACAGACTGAGCATTACGTTACTTCAGGGGCCTGGGCTCTGTGGTCCTGCATAAAGGTCGCATTGAGGAAATTTATTTCAGGTGCTGTTTTCAGGTTACTTCAGCAGCTGCCAGAGATGAGACATCTTCAGTGGGAAAACTTAATTTTGGAAAGGTGGACTCAGGAACAGCATGCAAAGGCATTTCTGACTCTGAGCAGCTATCTGGGAAAGGGCATGCATGAGAGGTTTACTACTTATAGTTCACTATATATAGTGATTATTGTAGTGTAAGGTCTGTTCCTAATCTCAGAAAAGTCTGAACTGAAAAGCCCCTAGCTCCCAAAGCTCCTTGACTCTAATTTGTTGCCTGACAAGTGTCCTGATCACAACATACCAGGTGGCACAGGCTCCTAGAAGGACAGAGCTGTGCGGATGTGATGGGGGTAACTGCAGGTTTCAATTTCAGTCCCAGCACACTGCTAATTTTATTTAGTCACTGATGCAAAATATTGATTTCAAGGCAGATTTAAAAGTGTTACTGATACACAGGGGAATTACAGTGTATATTTAAATTCCATACATTGATTAAACCTGTCAAAGGTCTTATATGTAATTACCTCTGTGGTTTTGAATGCATTTAGTTCTCAGTTATGTAAGGCACAATCTTCAAGATGGGGAAAGGGAAAAAGAAATAAGATAGCAAGAGGACAGGAACAGATCAAGATGAAAAGGAATGCTGTAAACAGTCCCAGCTGCGTGGCCTTGAGCACAAGTGATTGTTCTCTTGCTCTTTCAGCTCAGTGGCTTTTGGGTCCCTTGCACTGAAGATGTCCATTTAGAAGGAGATTGCTCAATATTACAGACCTTTAGCAAAGTCTTGGCAGCTGGGTGTGGTTTTCTCATTCCAACACCTTTTAGGAAAGTTTCCTGGCCAGTAAAAGTCCCAGTGTGGTAGGATGTTCCCAGAGTATGTAACTACCAATACCCAGGATAACTCTTTCACGCTCTGTTCTCTCCTGAGTCTCACTTTCTTCCTTTGTGCACTTGTGGGCACATGATTACATCTATTTGTTACAGTGGCCCACTCTGCTTCAGATAGTGTTCCACCCCAGCTTTCGTCTTTGAAGATATTTCAAGACCTTTCCCTCAATTTCTGGGTTACAGAATTATGGAATAATTTTGGTTAGAGAAGACCTTTAACATCATCAAGTCCAACCATTAACCCAGCACTGCCAGGTCATCTCTAAGCCATGTCCCCAAGCACCACATCTACACATCTTTTAAATACCTTCAGAGATGATGACTCCACCACTTCCCCAGGCAGCTCTGCAACCCTTTCTGTAAAGAAAATTTTCCTAATATCCAGCCTTAACTTCCCCCGGCACAACTTGAGTCCCGTTCTTCTTGTCCTATCACTTGTTACTTGGAAGAACAGACTAACACCCGCCTCGCTACAATCTCCTTTCAGGTAGAGAGGTAGAGAGTAATACGGTCTCCCCTCAGCCTCCTTCTCTCCAGACTAAACAGCTCCAATTACCTCAGATGCTCCTCATAAGTCTTGTGCTCTAGCAGCTTCGTTGCTCTTCTCTGGACATACTCCAGAACCTCAATGCCCTTTTTGAAATGAAGGGCCCAAAACTGGACACAGTATTCAAGGTGTGGCCTCACCAGTGCTGAGTACAGGGGTACAATCGCTTCCCTCCTGCTGGCCACAATATTGCTGATACAAGCCAGGGTGCTGTTGGTCTTCTTGACCACCTGGGCACACTGCCGGCTCATATTCAGCCAGCTGTCAACCAATACCTCCCAGATGCTTTTCTGACAAGCAGCTTTCCACTCTTCCCCAAGCCTGTAGCATTGCAGGGGATTGTTGTGACCCAAGTGCAGGACTCAGTCCTTTGCCTTGCTGAACCTCATACAATAGGTCTCAGCCCATTGACCCAGCCTATCCAGATCCCTCTGCAGAGCCTCCCGACCTTCAGGCAGGCCAACACCTCTGCCTAACTTGGTGTCTGTCTCCTAACTTAATGAGGGTGCATTACTTAATGAGGGGTGCAAAAGAAGGCGTGTAATTCCTGAACAGTCCCTTTTCTGCTGGAACTATTGAAAGTGATGGCAGGGAGTTTGAACACGTCCTGCAGAGCGTGGTGGAATGCAGATCCAGCAGGGAATGGGTGCTGAGTGTACAGCCTCAGGATGAAATTCTTGAGGCTCATCTTGCAAGGAAAAAACCAAACCATCCACCTCTGAGGATTTATTTGTGCACCCTGGGAGAGGAGGGCAGGTGATGGAATTAAAAAGCAGGCAACCATAGGCTGATGGGCAATTCCCCTTGCACAAACCCTAATTAAATTTGGGCTGCCATGTGAAGAAGCAGACTTGTCAGTAAGACTTCCAAAAAGAGATTAGATGCCTTATGGAGGACATAATGCAAATGGAGACAATCTGCATTTGCAATTACACTGCTTGGGATAATACTTAGCCTTGTTTTGGGGGGGAATAAACTGATCTGCAGCTGGGTTTGGGACAGAAGTTCCCTGTGCTGGAGAGTCTTGCAACAAAAGGAATGTTATGCACATTTTATTGCTTTCTCCAAAACATTTGGTTGCCAGCCATTGCTGTAGGCAGTCCCTGGACTAGACTATCAGTTTGTGTCTTCGGAACATTTCTAATGTTCCTGCATTGTATTACATTGGTGTGATAATGCAGGCAATTCTGCTCTGCAAAGGGCAAAGACAGAGCATTATGAAGCAGTGTGGTAGTAACTCAACTTTCTTCTACCAAATCTGCTCAGATGCAAAGAAACTGAGCAAGTGAGAACCACAGCCCCTCTGCTCTCACACAAGCAACAAATATGAGACAGATGGAGGAACCTTTGGGAAACATGAGGCTCCTGGGTACCAGTTTATTGCTTCTTGTGCTGAGCAGAGTACATTTCTGGTGTGGCAGTGAAGGTCCAAATGTTTGCAAAGTGACAATCGTTTCTCTCTTTCAGCTGTGGGAGAAAAAAGCAATTTCAAATAGGAAATAATGCCTTCAAACACTGTGAGGAGAGAAATAGCCTTTATGGGCCATCCACTCCATAAGTCATGACTGAAGGGAAAAGTAAAGGGAAACGTTTCATCCCAGAATAGTGACAGAAATAACAGTCCGAGTAACAAACTTTTCAGAAGCATAGAGTCTGTCTCAGAGGAAATCCTACAGAATATCAAGAGGATTAAGGCAGCCTTTTGTATTGCTTCAATTTACTTATGCACGAGGAAATGCAAGATTTCCATGCCTGAGTGAATAAAGACTTAGGCTTGTATACTTAGGAAGAGGAAGACAGATGGACAGAGTTACAGCACATGTGTATTATGCAGTTCATGGTACTGGTCCTTCAAAGTTAGACACATTTGTAGGTAGAATCTTGTGAACAGTCCCATTAACTTCAGTGAAATTATTCCTGATTATAATATTAAACACAGGTTTAAGTCTTCTCGGAATTCCTTACTATCAATTCCGGAAGTAAATGGCTAGGATTAGGGAAATGGCTCTTTCTTTTCTGTAGTCTTTATTTTTTTTTTCTTTGGTTCAAGTCCTGATCAAACCAAAGCTCCACCCCAAAGGACACATATGGCTACCTGATGGCTTCCAAATCATGCAGCTGCCCAGAGAAATGGACAGATCTTGGATGCTCACTCAGTGCCAGCTGAGAGGGTGGAACACCCTGGCTCGCATCACACATGCACCATGGTTAAGGGCTCGTGGTTTTGTACTCAGAAACATTAGAAAACCTTCAACCAGCTCCAGTCAGATCATAGGACATTTTCCTGGGTTACTGAAATCCAAACACTGAGAGGTTTTTTTACGTTTGTTGCCTTTTCAGGATCCCAGTATCTGTATCCCCATCCAAGCGACTTGCATTTCAGGATAGGAGAATTTCCTCCCACCTGAGGAGTTTAAGAGAAATATAAAAGAGGGAGCATATGTAAGCAATAGACATTACAGATGTTTAAACTACCATGGCTTATCCTTTGAAAAGACTACCACTGACATTGACATGGTACTAGCTCTTTCGGAGAGTTTGAGACTTTTGGTTTCTTTCTCAGGGGGTCTGGACCTAGTGACATCTTTGGCTAGGATCTTTGTTCATTCTGTTAGAACTTCAGCGAGTCAAGCTGTGTCCAAAGGGCACTGGAGATGGCCCAGAGGACTGAGATATTTGGAAAGGGATATGCACATGTAATGTAAAGCTCACGTGTTTGTTGAGTGTGTCCCACTACTCAGAACTGGGATAGTCATTGTTCTGGTCTCTGCTCAGCTCTCAAGTTGTTTTTGCAAGCCAAGTGTTCAAGTACATAAAGGGGCCACAGAGACAGCTGAAGATAGAGGATATCTGTGTAAGAGATAGGGAAGTGTTGTGGACAGTGTGTCAAGTGAGTGGTGCAGAAGACTTCAGCAGAGGGGTTATGCTTCAGCTATAGGACACAAAGCCATGAGAATATAGGCTCCATCGCTACAGTGGTCCATGAACAGGCTGGCTGTAATGGCAGTAATTCTGCTAATGGTGCTGACTGTTTGTCTCTGATAGAGCTTGTATCCCACCCTGGAGAAGTCATTAAGGGGTTGGAGTCCCTGATACGTTTCATCTCTTTTGTTGCCGGCTGCGTAAAGCAGCACACACACACTCTCACCAGACAAGGAACTTTGATGTCTTGTTTCAGTTTCCTGGAATAGCAGCAAAGAAGAGTTTATTGGTTAGCCTGGCCAATGATTTCTGAAATCACAGTCTAACTGTGTATTGCAAGAAAATATGTGAGTAAGGATACAATAGTTCTCATCCTATAGAGTAGCTTATCCAAAGCATGACCCCTCTGGCCTTTGTGACAGCCCTTGTGAAAACCCCAGTCCACCATCACCAGGAGCACCCATTGCCTCCTGAGCTTTGCATGCTGTTTTCAAGACCAGACCATGCTTTCTTACTTGCTCTTCCTCTTCTTCCTTCCTCTTCTGCCGCAATGACAGTGTTGCTTCTCCCAGCTGTTAAAACCTTTCCTCCAGCATGATCTTCTTGCCAGGCATTTCCCTTTTGAGATGTGGCTGAGTCATCCAGAGGTCAACTGCTCTGACATATTACTGGAAATTTGACAAGGTAGGGGAGCTCACAGCAGCTCCTCCCATTGCTTTTCAGACTGACCAAGCTCACCAGAGGCCAATTGCTAGCTGCCTGCAGGACAAAACAGGAGGATTGTGTTGGCAATTTGGCACCCAGCACCGAACATATTGGTTTCCCAGTCACAGGCTGTTTCCTGGAAACCAAATAATCTCTGTGGCCAGCACCATCTCCTATTATTCTTTATTAAGAATTTAGCTCAGTGTATCAAACTGGCCACAGATGCAATTCAATTAATTGGTCTCTTCAGTAGATTTGCTACTCTGTTGTAAACAAGGAGGCCAGCTTGGAAGAGCAAAGCTTAGTGAGGCCAGACTTGCCTTCCAGGAGGAAAGTGCAGATAGGATGTATGTGTTCAATGACTGCAGGAGCTGCATCTAGTACTGAAGCTTAGCAGGCATGAATGGTGTGAGCTCATCCAACTCACCATTCCCATAAGCAAAAAGCCACAGAAAACCTCCAGCCTCTGCATCACCATTAAAGGAAAATATGAATGAGTTGGAAAAGGGCACGTATTGCTGAAGAGAGGTACCAAACTGTGATTGCTGGGCAATGCAATGCTTCAGCAAGTAGAATCCCCTTTCATTACTCATGGGATAGCATTCGCAAGGTTTTCCTTGCAGCACTGGCCTGAGCCTGGGGTGGGATACCAGTGCCTGGCCCTTCTGAAGGAACACTCCCAATGAACACTGAGGCTGCTTCCAAAGGACCGTTGCTTTCTGGGTGAATGGGGCAGCAGGGTGTTTGGGGTTTTCTGTTTGGGCACAGCTGCATGTCCAGATGTTTAACACTGTCACTCCTTTCCTCCACCACTCATTTCTTCACTCGTTTCTGCAGCCTGCCTGGGTGACAGCCTCCCTCTAAAACTCTTTACTGTGTACTTGTCCATTTCTTCTCCTTTTCAGCATTTTTTTTTCCGATGCCGCCGCTAGAGATGGACAGAGCCTGGGACTTTTTCTGAGGAGCATTAGCATGCAGCAGTCAGTAGTCTGTTAGACTAGAGCTGCCAAATCCCTGCAACAGAAAGTCCTTGGCAGCAGAGTAGTATGTTGAATAAAAATGGCTTAGGCAGGTTTTACGTAGGTACAGCTAGAGATAGTTAGCTATACTCAGTTACGTTCACAGGTATTTTGTAGGTAGGGAAGGAGACATGCGCTTAAACCTGTATCCATGTATGTACTTCACATGGTTCTTCTTTAGTGTGATCCCTGGACAAAGCACATTTTTTCTAGAGCTGGGTATGAATGCTTGTGTAATACCCTCAGTCCTACTCCTGCGACCCAGGTGGGTTGTTTGGCATATTCCTGATTTCTGCTTATTGCTTGTTTTATGCAGAAGAGAAGAAATGAGACCACCATCCTGCTTAGAAAGAATTCACTCCTCATAACAATTTATCATTAAAGAGTTATTCTCCTGCAAAATAAAATTTTGTTCTTGACTACCTTGCAAACGGAGAAAGGACAACATTTGCAACAGTTTCTGCCCATCTCTGTTTCAACAGTTTTTTTTAAGATTTATCTATATCTTAGATGAGTTTCCACATTGACGATAGCCCTTTAAATTGGAAAGCACAGCCATACCTTTTCTTAAATGCGGAAATACTGGCAGAAACCTTGCTAGATAAAAAAGATAATTGAAAGACTAGTGCACCCTTAGAAAACTTGTTTAGAAATGTGTTTGACAGGTACTTTTTGTCTGGCACAGAGAAAGACATAAGGCTTGTCAAAGATCTGAAAATACCAAAGGCAAAATTACCACCTGTAATTTATTACTTGGATGTTGTTGTCTTCCTGGAGACACAGCTGTGTGCCTAGGTGAGCCTCATCCCAGTGCCAGCCATGAAAAACACTGTCACCTTCCACTTGTCACTTTTGCCTTTCCCTCAGCCCTCACTACTCTGTGGATCCTGGAGTTGTGTGATTTGCACATCTTTTTACGTTGCAGTCTCAGACCTGGTGTCACTGGCTGTTAACTGCTGCATTTCCAGCTTTTATGCATCCAAATGGCTAGGAAAGTGTACGCTTTCAGTGGTGAAAGTGGCTGACCAGGGAAACAAACTTCTTCAGCATAAAATGTGCTACAGGCATATAAAAGCTAAAGGCTTGATGAAGAGGTAATTGGATGAAGTCTGTGTGCCTGTGTGCTTTACCTCATGTCAGCCTAAGTGAGCTAATGGTCCCTGCTGACCTTTAAACCTATGAAATGCTGACTGTTAAATTGTTTAATCATGGACTTTTCTGATAGAAATCTCCTGTTGAGTTTTAGACTGGTCCAAAACATATTATCCATGCATTTTCACAAAGAAGTAATTGCAATAGGGGCATCCTTAAATAAGCTCATCAAATGTCTCTGGTCTTCTCTGCCACACCCCTGCTTCTTTCTTAGGGTTAAAAAAATCCTTTTGGTGGTTTTTTTTTCCTTCAGAAGTAACTTTCAGATCCTTCTATAATTCTGATTGTTGTATATGTCTGCTGTGGTTTTTATGAAGTTTTGGCAGGAATTTTTTTTGCCAGAGGGGGTGTCAGTGCTGGGAGAGCAAAGAGACCTCTCTATAAAATGCTGGAGCTCAGGCATATAGCTGGCACACAGCAGCTGATGCATAGCAAGTGTTGCTATGTGCACTGCTATCTCACGCACTTTTCCCCCTTGACTTTTTCGCTGGGATCTGAGCCACCCCCTTATCCTTGCCAGAGGGTTATGCAGGTGGTGCAGTGTTCAGCTCTGTTCACATGCTTGCCAAAGTAAGAATGAGGAAACTGCTGGCTAGGAAAGGTCTGGAGAGGCTATAACCAGCACAGACCTGTATAACTCAGAATTGCCCTCATACAGGTAACTTTAAAGGAGGCAGAACAAATCACAATCACATCAGAAAAGTTGAGTACACTGAAACATGCAGAGGTTGTTTTACCAAGGAGTTTTATTTTGGAAGAACAAAGCTGAAATTAAAATGAAACCTTCAGCCTGGTTCTCTTGCTCATTTAGTCAAAATCATAGTATCACCAGAAAAGGTGTTATTTGAATACATCAGTGCTTTGGCTCTAAAGCGATCCTGGCAGGTCTAGTAACTATAAAGAACAGAATCATAAAATTAAGAAAGGCAAATTGTTGACCTAAGACTGCACTAAGATTAGAAATGTATAGCATACGAAATAACATTCTATCACTCCCATGAGGAAGACACAACTTGCCATCTAATACCAGGTTGTGTTCATTTCTAATTTTTATAGGATTCTGTAAAGTACATTAATTAATGTGAAAGTATTTTTTATAAACAGGGAAGGTGCAATATCTGTCCTTTATAAGTAACCTGAATCCTCAAAAATATTCTTCTTCGTAATGGAACCCAAGAGAACACAAGGATTTCAGAGAAGTTTCTCTTGGTTCTCAGTTTGGGACAGAGAATGGTGCCAGAATAGAGCATGAATGTGTGGATAGGCTGTCTCCTCTTGAACATTTTGTGATCATGCCGATTATTCCAAATTCATCACAAGACTGGACCAACATACAGGTCCTAGATAGAATATATCTATTTCCTGAAATGCTGACATGTCTACCAGCCTCGAGCACTCCTTTGTGGGGACTTCAGGCTTTGCAGTCTCTCCAGTGCGGGTGTACAATGGCTGTGTGTCACTGAGATGTTCTCCATCTCATCAACTGCGATCCAGCAGTTGTACTGGAAGAAAGGATGGAGACAAGACCACAGAAGGTGGCCTTTCTCCTAACTTGTATTGCCTAGATCATTGCTAAGCTTTCTCAGAGTCAAGGAAAATTATTGGATAGCTTTCCTGTACAGTGATAATAAGAACTAAAGACAATTGCCTATCAAGTGCCTTAGACCATATGACTATTGTGCATCTTCTTTAATATTCTCTCCCTCTACTACAGCACTGAACCACAGCACCTCAAAAGTCTTTTTATTTACTGTAGTTCTGTAACAGGCTAAGGTCTTCAATCATTTTCCCATAATAATAACTTTTCTAGTTATGATGAGGAGTTTGCTGTATGCAGCAGTTATTCCCTGTATTGCCTCCTTGAATTCAGCCTCATTATTTTATCGTTTTGACAATGAACTGCATTTGCCATCTGATCACTCCAAATCTCAATATAATCCAAATACCTTGGAATCTAGTTATACTGTCTCTTGTTATTTGTTCATCCTCTATTTTCTGCATCATCTGTAAATTTGGAGCTCACCAGTCAGATTCTGGTCTCCATTTTTTAACCAGTGTAGAGCTGGAACGTCTCCACTAAAGTCTGTGGAATCACTCCAGAGTGAACAAATGGAAATCAGAGCTGGATATTGCCTAGGTCTTCAACACCCTCATCCAAGTAATTTTGTATTTATATATATGCAAATGTTATGAACAACAGATGTCCTAAAGCTGATCTTGAGGACACTTTTCATCTATTCTGTTCCGACAGCACCTCACTCCCCAGTGTTACTTTGAACTTGATTCAACATTAATAACCTTTTTACTGTTATGAATGAACTTCTGGCAAAGTGAAGATACTTTCAGGCTATGTTTACAATCCTTTCCCCCCCTTTAATCCTTTCATTTTCTTCTTTATGGCTTGGGGGGTTTTTTTGTTAGTTGGTTTTGGGGTTTTTTTATATATATATATAAAGATATTTTCTTTACTATACCAAAAAAGAATTACTATGTAGCAGACTGCTACACATGCCTGTGGACAGTAGATTTACTGTGCTCCCTAGAATAAACAATAGAAAACATGCAAATTGCCTGAATGCATTGAATTTGATACTCCACGCCAATGTGGAGGAGAAATCTAGCAGAACTGCTGACCTGTCACATAACTTTGCAATTTAGTATTACAAAATTCCTTTCCTTTCCCACACCTCTGGCACATCAGTGTGAAGCAGAAATCAAAACAGGTTTTGTCCTCACAGCTCTTTCCTTTTTCCTTCTATTTCTCTCATACTGGTGAGTCTTATTGCCTGTCATAATTACAATTTTCAGCATAAAGTCTTCAGGGCAGACTAGAACACACAGGAACAGCATGAAGGCAGACACAGCCTGCTATTGGGATGTTTATGCCAAAAACTGCTACACACTTCGAAGGTGTTATGTCTTAACTGGCCGATTTTCCTGCTTGCACCTGTTTCCAAACCCCACCCTTTTCCTTACAGTTCCCTGTTTTGCATTTTGGCCCCTAATTTCTGTCATGGTAGCAGGAGAGGCATGGAATCAAGCTCTCCTCAAGCTTACAGCACCTAGTATCGTCTGTCCTGTGGAAACAGGAGTAATGTGATCCTGTAATTCAAGACTGTCTCGTAATGTGCACACACAAGGGAGTTCAAGTGTTTTTGGCATTACCTAACTCCGAAGCACTCAGCCTTTAGCTCTAATGTTCTCTTGGCAACATGTGGTGTAGTATATATATATATTTCTATGCAGTTTCCTAGGTTTTTAACACAAGAAAATATAAATAGTACCATGTGCAAACAAAACAGCCCACCCACACGGTCCACTAGGTCTTGAAATACGAGCAACACCAAACATTATTGTTCCTCGTGTTAAAGGTCTAAAGTCACCAGCTAGCCTGCTCTGTCGGGTGGCTATGCTCTGCAGACAAGCCTTAGAGAAGAGAGGCACCACAATGAATTATAATTCAGGCAATGTGGGAGAGAGAGTGTGTATTTTATGCCTGTTTAAATAGGCAGTTTTAGAATATCTGTCTTGAAAGTGAGCCCAAGAAAGCAGGAGTGAGATTTCACCCTGAGTCAGGCTCACCCCAGATCACAAGTGAGCCTATTCCTCCTCTGTGGTAAAAGGTGTGAGCAGACTTTTGTGTTTTAGGCAAGATGCTGATTTTTCACTGTAAATAATGCAGAAAGGAGTATGGAAAGAACACTTCTCACGTGGAGAGTACATGTGGGATAGCCTGGGTGGCAGTTAAAGCACCTTGTCTGAAGACAGAAGTTTTTTATGTTACAAAAGGGAAGAAACTCTTTCCTTTCTGTGTCTTGCAGAACAGCATAGAGGGAACTGAGAGCAGCGTGAAAAACAGGTGGGTTGAAGAGCCATGAGGAACATGTTTCCTCAATTTCAGGATGAATTTCCTG
>NW_010431892.1:19217-26815 GCF_000710305.1 Buceros rhinoceros silvestris
TGACCTTCAGACAAAAGTTACTGGAGACTTTCAATGTATTACAGCTGTTTAATGATGATTAAAGGTTCCTCAAAATGAAACAGAAAGTGTTTCCTCAGGGCTTTGCACTCTCTGCCTGGCCTTCCCATGTAGAAATATGCTCTTTCAGTAAGGGTAGAAGAGGCAACAAGGACATGCCTCCAACCTGCATCCCACTTCAGGGGAGTGGAAATACACAGCCATCTTCTCTCTGCTTCAGTGCCAGATACCAGTCTATTGGACTGCAAACAGGCTGGATGTATCAGGCTAGCCTGGCTCTTAGGCAACACCTTGCAAGTGCCAGTGGAGAGGAAAGAAACAAGAAGAGCTTTGCCTCTCTGACTGCTCTCATGCAGAGCAATTCTCTCACCATCTCACTGTCACGAAACTCATGATGTGCAGAGTTGCCTGGCTATCAACAAATGCAATGAAATGCCAGCATTATCTTCTTTGGTCAACAACAATCCTTTGAATGTAAATCATGACTGACTGTTTGCACGCTTGGATTTCAGACAGTGGCTCTGCAATACCCTCTGACATCAGTGAAACATACATCCCATGAGCTGCATAGGAAGGTGCAAAAATCACAGTGATAAATGCGTATCCAATGCATTTTATGCTGGAATAGGATACACTGTGTTTTTATCTTGGCTGGCTTTACCTGAATTCTGTAGGATACTGTGCAAAGATGCTGAAATGGCAAGGACACTTCAGAGCCCTGACCAGACATGCTCTGACTCCCAAGGATGATGGTGCCCACAGAGCAGGGTTCGGGAACAGGTCGCTGTGATATGTCTTGCCCAATTCCTCCTTGCAGGAAGAGCACATTCCTTACCTTCCCCAGGCTGGATACCTCTACTCTGCTGAAGCCCTTATCAGCCATGTGCATGTGCTTATCTGAGCCACAGCGTGTGCAGAGTACACCAGTGGAAAAAGTATTCAGGATATGTTTCCTGAAACGACTGCTGCTGAACAGCAATTCAGCAAGATAGGGGGTTGTCGTGATCCATTGAGCAGCCACCTGGAATAACACATCAGACAGGCAATGTTGGAGGTCGAATGCAGATGACATCTTGTTCACGTACTTGCAATTATCTTCCCTGTCCAAGCAGTCTGCTCTGAGTTTCAAAACTTACCAGGGTTTCAGATAAAGCTACCACCTCTGACTTTAATAAATTTGCTTACCGCTTCCATCTGAACATGAAACTGATTGTTTTTATGGCAGCTATTAAACACCACAAGAGGCAGATGTATGATAGTAGAGATTTTGTCATAGCAAAGTGTGCCATGGAGCAGGTGGAGTGGGACTCCTTCCAAGGGAACAAGAAAACCAGAGATCCCACGCAGGTTTGAAGTTGTAGAGAGGTGGGAATTCATCACAGAAGGTGGAGACAGTCAGTGGAAATCTCCAAAATGGGGCAGCCAAGTGTAGCGCTGGCTGGTTGTTGTTGAGAAAGCTTTATAATTTGCAAGTCTCTTCCTTCCAATTCTAGCAGTTGCCTGTCTGAGGGAATCTGGGAGGTATTTCTTTCAGCATTAATCAATGCATACCATACTTTTCCAGCC
Source organism: Buceros rhinoceros silvestris (assembly GCF_000710305.1). Lineage (NCBI taxonomy): Eukaryota > Metazoa > Chordata > Aves > Bucerotiformes > Bucerotidae > Buceros > Buceros rhinoceros. The sequence goes on from NW_010431892.1 coordinate 20,802, forward strand.
ATATTGCCTTTTCCTTTAAAAGAACATGTAACAGTGACTGCAGAGCAATATATTGAAAAGTGTCTAGTAGTAATATAGTTGAATTATTGACAACTTTCCTTTTCATCTCAGTCATAAATTTATCACTGGAGTAATGCAGCATGCCCACAATCTTCATGAAAGTTGTTTCCCAAATCACATTGCTGAACATAGATTTTTAGAGAATATGTGTATGCACATTACGGATCTAAGATCAGAGAGAAGATACAGTTTGAGGAGAGCAGTTCAAAATTGTGCATTTCTCAGATTTGCATGCAAGTAATGTCTTAATTCTCACAAGTACCTGCAATCTGATACCTAAAAATATAACAGATGCACTAACTTGACTAAAGCTCACGTAGGGTAATTGTAGTACAGAAGAGAGCTTAGGGGAAAAAACACAACATAATTTATGTCCATTTCAATTCCACATGGTATGGATTCTCTCACCGATGTTTGATTTAGGACCTGTTGAGTTGCCCATTGAGAAAACCATCCTTTAGCTCCTTCTAGAATAGCTGTTCTGGGTTATTACATTCCCAACAACAAAACTGATTTCCTACTCTCAGGCCAAAAAAATCATTCCGAAGAATGTCGCTGAGATGTGCTGATGTTCATGCTCTCCATGTGTGTGTACACATGCACATCTGTGCATGCATGTGTATGTATGTTTCTTGCTAAGGACAGAAGCTCACACCTTTGGTGCTCTAATCTTAAATTAGTGCTGTCACAAACCTCAACAATGTTTCTCTGGATTTAATCCCTTGTAAAAGGGAGGAGAATCTCATCCCATCCCCTGACTGATTAGAAATGTCATTCCTCCTGATATTATAGATAGCCTGTGCTCACAGTCCCAGAGCTACACAAATTCATCTCACATTATTTTCAGATTAAGAAATTTTTGTTAATTTACTTGAAGTTAATTTTCTTATGGAAAATTAACTTTTCTTTTCTTCTCTGGAAAATGAAGCAGTTTTTTAAAAATCTGTGTGTATACTTTTTAAAGACATTTAAAAATCAGTTAGACTGCTTCTGGTAGATTGGAGCTTGATAAAACAGTATCTATATATTTGACCATAAAATCTTGTCTATCAACATTTTGACTGAAATAGTTTTTAAAAAACACTTTAAAACTCTATTCCACAACCCCTGTTAAAATTCTGTATTTTTCTTCGTAATTTTTTTTTTGGCTTTATGTAAGAAAGTGTTTATCTACATGTGTAGTTATGTATGTGTACAGTATTTATTGAGAAAATGTGCTTGCAAACGTGCTGATCTAAAAGAAGTTTCTTTCCCTCCTTTTGAGCTTTTCTCCAAAGCAAAAGTGCATGCCCACATGCAATTACCCAAGATCAGCTCCTGCTTTCTAGACTCTCACTGTCAAGCATAAGGAAGTCCTACTTAGTTCAACTTGCTTAAATACACGAAATACAGGAAATTGCTTTTTAAAAAGCAGTGCAGCACCCTCTAGCGTGGACAAATTTAGATTAGGAAATATTATGGCTTTAGAAATACCTGATGAAGGTGGTGCTGACCCACCAATCAGCCCAATGTCTGATTTAGGCTTTGTCTCTAAAGTTCTGAAGGACCTTGGATGATTTGGTTCACTTTGTCTCAGCTTCCTCATCGACAAAAATTAGGAAGTTATTACCCTTCTTGAAACACTGTCCCTGTAGGATCTTTAAATATCTGAGTTCTTACCTTTACAGAGGAAACACTTTGCTAGAAAAGAGACTTTCTGAGGTGCTGGTCTTTCACTTCTGCTTCATCGTTCTCCAAAACATCTCTGTTTGTCATCACTGAGCATAACTACCGTGAAAAGCTGGAGACTGTCAGATGTCAGATGTGCCAAAGGAAGGACTTTTTAACAGCTTAAGTACACTGCAAATGTTGGAGAAAAGGAAGATTAGAGTGGAGAACCTTTACATAGAGTGATCCCCTGCCTGGAGTTTTTCTGGGACCAAAGTCATCATGCATGTATACATGATATGCGCACATACGTATATATATCCTTTTCAAGTCATATTGTCATTCCAGTGGATGGCCAGATATCTAAATCCTAAGTGGACTTAGTTGAGGTATCTACTTGTTGACACTAATTTGAAGGGACTGTGTTGCAGGACTGGATCTGTAATGTAATAACGAAGAACTTTTCAGCGGAACTTGTTGGGTACAAACTACTTAATCCTGAGTGTCTGTGACTCAAGTGTGACAAAATAATTAAGGTAATTAAGGACCTGTCTAGGCTGGACAGTAATGGAGCAAACAAGGAAATAAATGACAGCACACTCCGACAGCTGAGATCCACTACTGCCATCTCTGTAGCTGGTTTTCATGTTCCATGGCTGGCCAGTTGCTCAAGCACATGCAAACTCTGCTCAAGCAGACAAGGTTCACGCCAATCTTCTCCTAGTTAAACAAGTCTTTACCATTTTCAGGGGTGCCATAAACTTTAAATCCTGCCTCCCAGCCAGGTTCCTCTCCCACTGAACACAGCAGTCACATCAGTCACAAGGCAGTTTCCTTCTTCAGTTCTCTTCAGCCCATGTGAGGAAAAAAAAAACCAAACAAACAAACAAAAAAAAAAACCAAACCAAAAAACCAAGCAATCTATGAAAACTAGACCTGAGGAACTAGACCTGAGGGGAGCAGCCTTTTAGTTCTCACTCTGCAGTAAGATCTAAGGCATAAAGTCAGGGGAGAGGTGTCTCTTTACACATGACAGACAAGAACCAGAACATAAAAAATGTCCAGGGTTTTCTTAGTAATACTTCCTGCTTTTGGGTCTGCAATGATAATACTTCAAATTAGAAATCTGTGATTTCAAGAAGGAATGGGAAAAAAAGTTTCCTCTGTCTTGCGATCAGCAGTCTTGAAAGCCAAGATTCAGATTTTCAGTAGAAATAAGTCAATATATGCTGATCTCCAAGAGACAGGAAGGAAAGAAACAGTTGTGAACAGTAGTAGGATTAGAGAGTGAAGGAAAGAGACAGAAAATTCCAGAGGATCATGAAGAATATATTACTGGATTTTATACCAGTGCAGTCTTTCTTGTTTTATTTTAAATCCTCCTCTTGGAAGATCAGTTTATAATGGAATCAAGTCTTTCAGTGGTGGACTAGGGTTTTGAACATCAGTGCACCGCTGACAGGAAGGCTTGCACAACTTCCATATACACAGCCGTATAAACCAGCCGCATGGAAGTGACGACAGAAGGTTGGACTTAGCCTTAACTGTCTATTATCTTGTCCTTTTTTCGTTCTGGTAGAAGCAGGATCAAAGAATTCCGATCCTTCAAGTATGTAACAATCCAATTATCCTTAGCCCCATTTTGGATCAGTTCATGAAGTTAGAGTAGGGCTGTGTGTGCAGAAAAATGGCCAAGACATATGGCGTAAGTGGACATTTTTCTGAACGTACTGCAAGACTTCCCTTAGTAATTTTATAAATATTACTAGCTCTGTCTTTCAGTTTCATGTTGCCTGTATTGCTGCAGTTAAACAGCCTGTGGGCAGGCCTGCTGTTTGGCAGTGTGTGCAGAATAAAGTGGCTGCGTATTCATCCCAGGCGCCATAAAGCTGGGTACCATTATTGTTTTATCCATGACCACCAGCTTGGATCAAGACCTTTCTGAGCAATAACACAAAACACTCTCAGTCTAGGACTTTAACTTGTTCAAGCTAATTAACATATTTCAAAATGCTAGATAAAGCAAACTGCTCAGACCTGAGCTTGTGCTAAATTCAGCTTTAGGAGACCACCTTGGGAAGTCCAAGTGATTCTTGGCTAGCACTGTAAGAGGCTCGAATTCATCTGAACTATGTTTACACATTTTAAAGCCAAAGCCGTGGCATCTGTGGACATAATGCTGGGAAGAACACAGCAACAGTTACATTCTGCTCTATATGCATCTGACAGCAGCATTGGAAAAAACTGGAAATCTGCAGTGAACCTGAGATTAAACCAAAAAAGTTGGATAGCACAGCTATCTCCTTATATATAGCTTTCCTCATATGCAGCAAAGTTAATTAGTTCTTTATTGGCTCTGTGATATGCCTAACACAAAGAGAAAAGTACCAGTCAGGGGTATTCCTGTGCTTCTTTTGTCTTGTTGCACAGAATGGAACAACAGGGAAGTCCAGGTAATTCAAGTCCTACGGGCACTGGTTCTTTCACTGATACAAGGATGATGTACTGTTGCCTTGGTATGCCTGTACTTGGGTGCTGTTTGGGAGAGTTTTCTCCCAGTCTGTGCACATCTGTTTATCATATAACAGGGCCCATGTCAGCCTCCAGCCAGCTCTCACTGTGGTCCAAGGCAAAGAGCCTGAGGAACTCACTCACGTCTGGGAGCTGTGCAGCAGCATCCCAGAAGAAGATGGGGCATGTGTGAGGCAGCACTCCCCTGAAGGGAAAGAATATATCCTCTGATGTACAGCAAGACAGAGAAACTGCAGAAATTTCATCATCTGTGATAACAGTATTTTTATATGTCTAACACTGAGCCATGTTTTGGGGAGGACTCTGGGGGCTGACCAAGTGGCACTGAGGATATGAAACACTTCACAGGCATGTGCTTTTAACAGCCCTGATCGTCTTTATGCTCCCTGAGCACTTCCCAGAGCAATCCTATGTAATGCTGTTATTCAGAGCAAGTGCTGGGACCGTAATGCACCAGCTGCACTCCTTTCCTGGGTGTTCTCTACACTTGGGCTTTTCCACCATCATCTGCATCTTGCATGAGCCAGATTCAGAACATTTCACAGTCCTATGATAGCTATGCACTTACTGAACAGCACTGCGTTGGCAGTCAAAAAAAAAAAAAAGGCATGTTATTTTTGATTGTGAGAACCTGGGAAAAGTTAGTTTCTCTGAAACATCTCTTTTGGAATGCTAGCAAATCATTTATATATCAAAGTTTATCAAATTGCCTGGACTGGCAGAGCCATGCATCTCATAGTGCACTCTCAGTGAGATAAGATGTGATTTCCGCTTTTGCAGTTAGCTATCTTTCGCCACTCTCCACTGTCTGAGCAAACAGCAAATTCAGAATGATCAGTTGCAATTGCCATTACTGCTTTTAAAAAGCTTGCAGTGGTAAATCAGGATGAGGCCTGGTGGACATGACACTCCCACAGTGGAAATTATACGAAATTTCAGGAACAAACTTCATGCATGGAAAAACCTCCATAATGCCCATTATGAAGAAATGATGTGGAAGACTAAGAAGATAGTGACATTGAACCATGTAGGGAAGTTAATGGTGAAACTATGAAGCTAGTGTGCTAATATAGCCTTTTTGCAGTGATACAGGTGCATCAAGGTATTACTGCAAAGTTTTACCATTGTGATAAACCTGGGTTTTGTGTAGGCAAACCCTGTGTCATGGATTGCTGAACTAATGGAAAACTCTAGTGTATCTTTCATGTTTAAAATGGCTTAAATTGTCTAAATGTCCTTAAATTGAAAGCAAACAGGAAAGCCAGAGAAGAATAATATTGTAAAGTGTTCAGCTCTGCTGTGCTGTGCTTACTCTAGATTTGCTCGTGTACAATTTCATCAATATAGTATCTTAATACTCTGCAGGTAGCAATTAACTTTTATGCAACAAGCTCATTTATCATACTAGGTTTCCCAGGAAAGCAGCCCAGGCACAGAGGAGTACATTCTGAGGCTGACTATTTCCTCGTCTAAGAAAGGCTAAGACTTTAAAAGAGTTTAAAGAATTTGGTTATATTTCATTAACAACTAGGAGAAAGTTTCTGTTACTCCATAAATATGCACCATCAGAAATAACATAACACTCACAGCAAGAATTTAATTTACTGAATTAATATTTCTTTCTAGTTAGAGCTGCATTTTGTCCGTTTCATCTCTATGTGTCTGCTAGTTGACTCTCTGTTAAGAGTCGAGGGGCCGAGGCAGATTATCCCTCGAATCCCTTAACGATTCTCTTCTGTCTTGTTAGAGACCGAAGGGGTTTAAAGGGGAAGGAA
>NW_010431893.1:0-8939 GCF_000710305.1 Buceros rhinoceros silvestris
ATATGAGTTTACCTGATAAATACAAATTTGGAAGAGGAATGCAGGTTAAGTAATAAACAGCAGGATTTTTTTCTATTTTGGTCCACTTGTAAGGCTTTCTAGGCCAGTGGTTTCACTGCTTTCAGTGGCACTTTTCTAGAAGTTGGAACCAGGAAAGGATTTTTGTGTAGCAATGCTCCAAATACTGTTTATGGTATCAGAATCTGCAGCTCTTATAAGACATCTATACAATGGACAAAAGTAGATGTATGTGTAAACTAGGGAAAAGAAAACAGTCTTAAACTCTTCCCAAAATTTACTACCATAAACCTCTTCCCTTTACTTGGGATTTGCTGCATTTATACCTTTTCTAGATTCAAAGCATAAAGTTAATTCTTTTCCAGAAATTTCTTCTGCTTGGTAGATGCATTAAGCTGATATAGCAAAAGGTCTCGTCTAGATCTAGAATCTCTTCCTAATTTTTGTAAATTAAACAATGGATAGTTTTCTGTGCTCGTAGCCCAGTAGGCCAACTGTATCCTGGGCTGCAGTGAAAGAAGTGGCCAGCAGGTCGAGGGAGGTTATTCTGTCACTTCACTCTGGTGAGATCCCACCTGGAGTACTGCATTCAGCTCTGGAGTCCTTAGCATGGGAAAGCCATGGACCAGCTAGAGAGAGTCCAGTGGAGGGCTATAAAAATGATCAGAGGGCTGGAACACCTCTCTGATGAAGAAAGACTGAGAGAATTGGGTTTGTTCAGCCTGAAGAAGAGTAGGTCATGGGGAGGCCTTATTGCAGCCTTTTAGTACTTAAAGGGGTCTTATAAGAAAGGTGAGGACAGACTTTTTAGCAGTGTCTGTAGCCATAGGAAAAGGGGTGATGGTTTTAAACCAAAAGAGCAGAGATTCAGTCTAGATATAAGGAAAAATTTTTTACAATGATGGTGGTGAAACACTGGAACAGGTTGCCCAAAGAGGTGGCAGATGCCCCATCCTTGTCAAGGTCAAGTTGGATGGGGCTCTGAGCAACCTATTCTAGCTAAAGATGTCCCAGCTCACCCTGCAGGGGTGTTGGACTAGATGACCTTTAAAGTCCCTTCCAACTCCAAAACTGCTATGATTCTGCAAACAGTGCCAAGCTCTGCAGAAATAGACTTGGGGATCACAGCTGATACCAAGCTGCTTGAGAGTCAGCAGTGCTCTCTCACTGTAAGATACATGTCAGATACTGGGTTATAGCAAGGCCAAAGTGTGAGTACAAGACTGAAGGGAATAGTTAGCTGACTCTGCTTGGCATTGGTGAAGATGGACCTGGAATGTTGTGTTCATTTTTTGTGTCTTCTTCGTAGTATCAACAAGTGTAACACAGGGAGCAGTCACAAATTCCAGTTTGGGAGCTTCAAAATGGATACTAGGAAAGTTTTCTGGAGTTTGAGATTTGGCTAGACAAAACCACTGCTAAACTGATCTAGGGTGAGCAACAGTCCCGCTTAAAGTAGGAGGCAGGAATATGTGACCTCCATAAGTCACATCCAACTCATAGTTTTATGACTCTCTAAAATACTGATTCAAAATATACTATTTTGATTCCCTTGGTTTTGCTTGGCTGAACAACTGAATAACAGAGAAGACAGGAGATTTAGGTCCTGGGTGCACATTCCTGCCATAGTAAACTAGGACAAAGAAGAAATGGCTCTGCATTTAGAAGGTCAGAATTTTTTTTTTTATTTTAGTTCTCCAGTACACAAGAAAAAAAAAACCATAACCAAATTAATAGAAAAACCTGAAGTGATCATATATATTGCAAGATGTTTCTTACCCTTTCACAAAAACTGAACTGAATAAGCCAATCTTTACTATTAGTAGTAAAAAATAGTGGCTTTAGTCATCATATAAGTAACACAATTAAACTAAATTCTGCTCCAGTACTGTGAATTTAAATAAATGTAGAAAATTATTTCAAAGGACCTTGAAGTGTTAGAGATGAAATAGATTAGGACTTCCTAGACCTTACAAAACTTGAAACGTTAATTGTCATGTCATTGCATACAAAGAATTAAAAGAATCTGCAGGTAAAAGCAGTGAAGATGACATGGATATATTTCAATACTTTAAATTACTTCTATTTAACACAACTATCAAATACATTAAATTACAATGATCATTATAAAGCAATCCTACAGTTCTTATTCTAGAGGGTACATGCAAGTCTAAGACCAGGAGTCTTCTCTTCCTTCAGTTGTGGTCATATGAAGCAGTAAAAAAAGTCTGATATTCTTGATATAGCAAAATCTGTAGCGTGATAGGTTCCCACAGAACCATGTATCCTCGAATCAAGACATTCTCAGGTAAAAATGCTGAAGTCTGTTGCCATTATAACGATCCACAACTCCTGTTCTTCTCAACTGCGGAGTTCAGGAATATGAATATCTTTGTCCCTGTGACATACAAGTCTCTCTGAGCTGTAAAGATGTACCCTTTCATTATGCCTCCTGCTCAGATTTTTCCTCTGTGCTGAGGTTAGGTCCAAGCTATGTCTAACTTTTGTCCCCCGGAACAACTGCAACACAGACATCAAAGGTAGGACCCTTTCAGAAGTAAATTTTGCGATTAAAATGAATAAGGTAAGATTTTCTAAAAGAAAATTTCTATTAGAAAACAGTGACTTGAAAGGACTGAAATTGTTGGTGAACACAAATCAGTTTCAAGACATTTTTATCAATGTTTCTCAGGTTCACAGTGGAACGTTTCCAAGAAAATGTGAAGTGCCATCTCAGCACAGTCCCAAGGCTAGACTTCAAACCAAAAAAGGTGTGACCTTATGTTGCATTTTCTAACTATCTCAGACAGAACCAGTCTATGAACTATGCAGTCAGAGCACTTCTGTCTCTCCTCTTACAAAATGAATTTTTAATTATTTATACAAAATATAGGTATGTCTAACATGAGAGAACCCAACGGATGCCAAACTTGCTGACTAGGTGCTGACACGCACCTTGTGAATCCCTTCTTCAATTAGCAAAGGAGAGTCTTTAACCTTCTTTTTCTTAACCTTCTCTTATCCACATCACAGATGAGTATTTCAACTACCAATTTTTTTTCCCCCCTGGGGTGGAACTCTCCTTCTTCCTTTTCCATAAATTTTCAGAAGCTGTGTGTTCTTCCAAATTTAAGCAGGGAGAGGAGCAATTCTGTTACTTTTCTGAATAGTTGACACTACTTCTTTTTCTCTTTCAGCTGAGCATTGGTGAATTCACAGTTCATTGCTTCTAGCTCTTCAAGGTAGCAAATATCTGCTTTTACATAAGCCGTGTGTCCTAAAGATCCTATTAGCAGACACCTGCAAGGAATGCTAAAATTTTTTTGAAAGGATAGTGACCACTCTGATCACTTACATTCCTGTCAAATGGGATCTGACCTGAAAATTTTGTTCTGATTTGAACATCCTAAAGTTTGCATCACGTCTCACAGCACACCTGGATTCAAAATCTAATCCTTTTGCAGAAGCAGAGGAAAAGAGAAGAGATATTTTTGAGAACTACTTCTAAATTTTGCAAAATTAACTTCATTGTAATAAATGAGTGACACATTGGCTAACATACTGTTGGTATCTAGGGATGTACAGATGTACTTATGAGAAAAGAATTTGAGAACACTGTGACTCATATTGATTTTAGTTTGGAAATAGAGATAAAAGATGAATTACTGTGAACAGTGTCATGATTTAAACCCAGACAGCAACTAAGCCCCACACAACTCCTCGCTTACTCTCTTCCCCCAGAGGAATGGGAGAGAGAATTGGAAGGGTAAAAGTGAGAAAACATACAGGTTGAAATAAAGACAGTTTAACCAGTAAAGAAAAAGCCACACGCAAGCAAAGCAAAACAAGGAAAAAAACAAGTCACTACTTCCAGGCATTCACTACTTCCAGGTGTTCAGCCATCTCCTGGAAAGCAGGGCTACAGCACATGTAACAGTTACTCAGGAAGACAAATGACTTCACTACAAATGTTGCCACCCACCCCCCTTCCTTTTTCTTCCCCCAGCTTTATATGCTGAGCATGATGTCACATAGTCTGGAATATCCCTTTGGTCAGTTGGGGGCAGCTGTCCAAGCTGTGTCCTCACCCAGCTCCTTCTCCACCCCCAGCCTGCTCACTGGTGGGGTGGTGTGAGAAGCAGAAAAAGCCTTGACCCTGTGTAAGCACTGCTCAGCAGTGACGAAAACATCCCTGCGTTATCAACTCTGTTTCTAGCACAAATCCAAAACACAGCCCCATACCAGCTACTGTGAAGAAAAATTAACTCTATCGTGGCCATAACCAACACAGAGAGCCTGGGTTCACCATTACCATGTTTAAAAGAGGCAAAATAATCTTATTACTTACAAAATAAGTATATGTAAAGTGAAAAAAGAGCAAGCATTAAAAACCACATGGTCGGTAGGTGAAGCAAAATTGTTATTCCCTTCTGTCAGCATTTACGAGTGTGCATATGCAGCAGTTTGAATCTCTATCCAGTTTGGAGCTATGTCCAATACAAAGCGGACAAACAGGAGACGGTCCCATGGAGGGCCACCAGGTTGATTCAGCACAGACATGGATCAACAGGACGTGTAAGAAGTGACTAGGGAGCTGGGTTTGTTTAGCTCCAAGAAAAGATTAATAATCTAAATGTCTTCAACATCATATGGAATAGTTACGGAGAACATAAAGTCAAACTCCATTTGGAGAGGCAATGATCATAAAACAAATTCCTACTAAATGTTAACAAATAAAACTCACCATGAGGTCAAATACTGTAGTAGGTTACCCAGAGAAACTGCAGAACCTCAGTTCTTGAAGATGTTGAAAAGGAGGCTGCCCAAGCAACCTGGCCAAATGCTGAAGTTCTCCATACTTTCAGTCAGAGGTGGTACCAGATCTCTTCTGCTTTGATTATTTCAGGAGTCCCTTCCAACCTAAATGATTCTTTGGTTCTGTTACTCAACATTTAACAGAGAAATGTGTCCTTCTGATATTTCTCAGTATTTTGGGGGTCTACAACTCCATTCCTGCCCTTGAGTCTTTCTCTGTGTATACATGAAGACCTGCAACCTCATGTTTTTCTGTTGGCAGAAGTGTTTGGCTCAGTTAATAAAAAGCAATATTTGTTCTTTTGAGAAATGTATCCCTTATTTCAGTGTGACCCAATGTAATGAGTGCATAGAAAACAATAATACACAAACAATTAGGTTGGTCATTTATCTCTTTCTAATATATGTTGGTAATCAATAAAAATTACCAAGTAAGCCATTATTTCCAATAACAATGTGCCCACTTTAATTACAAAGAAAGTAAAAGTGAATAGGATTCGTTTAAGGCTGACAAATTAGGATAGGAGTTCACTATATATGTTTATTCCCACACATTTTATCACAATGAAGAGTTGTTGAAGGAAATAAGGAGACACTATGTAACTGAAGATATTGAATGATTCAGCCACTGTTGTTCATAAAAGCTTATTACTAATGCTATAACACATTTTATGAAACCTACAGAGACTCAGAGTTTCTCAGTTTCCTTAGCTCACATCTAGGACTAACTTTTCCAGTGTCAGAGCCTTGACCCTGGGAAGCATTTGGTTTATGTTTGAATTGGAAGTGAAGGAAAACCCCATTACATATTCTGACTAAAAGTGACTACGCAAGGCATTTTCCTTGCTCTGACAAAATACTGCAGTGATTGGCATGTCATTTTTGATACAGAAAAGAAGGTAGCTTTGTGCAGAAGGTCAATTAGTACTGAATACTTATACGTTATTCCAGCCAAGCTCAGTTAAGAAAGTTATCAGCTGGGAAACTTCATAGCTTTGGAAAACAGCTCACAGCAACTCTGGTTCTAATTCATCTTAAAAACAGAAATGCAGAAACAATACATATCATATTGGTCTAACGATCAAGAAGAAAAGTGAATTAACAAGCAGAAAAATCTGACAGGGGCCAGTGCTTTTACTTGTACCATGTAATTGACTTTCACTTTCAGAGCGTCTTTGCAAAAGTTGGCTTTGGATAACAGGTTCAACTTTTAGTTAGAAAAAAATCAAATTGGCAAATGTTTTGGTCACAGAAACAGTATTTGTTTACCAGAAGGAGCTAAGGAAGTAGTTTTGAATGGGTTAAATCAAGGTTTAAACAAAGTTGGGAAAATTGCTCCAAAATAAACAAGAGGTATTCAGCCTTCTAAAATATTTATAATGGCACTAATGGTAAATACAGCACATTTGTTTGCTTCCCCTGCCACGAATCATCCATCAGTGTGGGCTTGAGCTAGTCCATAAAATCCTTAGCATACCAGAGAATCCATATGAGTAATCAGGACTGACAGGAAAATAAACATCATCCGACCTTAAATGTATTTCTTATTCTACTCTCTACAGATTCATGCCATTTGTATTGATTTTTTTCAGACAAAGTAATAACCACAGCATAATATTGCTCTCCAGCATACTATTTTTTTTTTTATTTACGAGTCTAAAATATATTTCCTAGTGACTTCAAATATTTACACAACCGAAATGAATCCATTTTGTCACTTTGTTAGTAATGCAGAATTTTGGATACCTTGGGCTGGCAATGAGGGGTCTTTTGTCCATAAAAATCTGAAAAGTGGCTCAGTCAATAGAATTTAAATTCATGCTTAAATCTTGGAAAAAACAGGAGTAGTTTAGAAAAGCTGAAAAAGAGAAGCATTTTAAAAATTGCAGAACTGAACAGACAATTTTGCTAACTATTGCCTATCTTCAGAAAGTGTCCAAACTTGGCCTCATGAAGGATCGCAATTTAAATCACTGCAAAAAGCATTTCAACCAATGACATGGCTTATTTTTTAATCTTTAAAACAAGCAATTTATTTTAAAGCTTAGAAGAATGGAAAACTTAACAATTTATATTAATTTTTAAGTGGATGTAAATGGTCCATTTATCTTAATGGTCCATTGAAGTAACATTTATGTCCATATAGGATCTAAAATCGTCTCCCATTATATCCAGCATTAATATACTCTTGTTTGCAAGCCTGCATGTCAACACCAGTACTGCAACAAACTCATCTAGTTAGCTACCTCTTTTCCTACATATTTCTGTTTTCCCATGGACACAAAATTGTACATGCAATTGTAGAGTTTTGGGTTTCTTGTTGGCTTTTTCTTTTTTTTTTTTTCCTGAAACCTTGGGTCTCTTTATTTTTTCTTTTTTGCATTCTGAAAATCCCAATAACTCTAAAAATGTATGGGTTTTTTTTCTTCCCTCTGAGCTAGTTCTCTTACACATTTAGTACACATTTTGGAGGAGATCTTGTGCTTACGAATGCTGATGGTTTTGTCATTTGATCTGAACATAATAACTTTCAGTTCTGCTTATGAGCATACAAATTTTCTCTAATCAAGATTTATCTTTCAGCACTGTTCAATTGCTCTAGCAAATCTGAAGTTTCTTCCTGTACTAAATCCACTAGAGAAGCTGATCTGTGAGGATCAAGGGGGTGTAGAAAACCTTCTGTGATCTGCAATAGATAGACTGGGTATCAATACCACCCAAAGTCCAGAAAATCATAAAGAAAGTATATTGATTTAGTGTCATCTTTGCAGGCATACTCTTATAGCAGACATGCAAAGACCAGGTACCAGGTCTGATTTCCCCAATGTTTTAGTGCTTTGGACTTTAATAACAAACAGAACTGTTAATCACACATAACTTCAACTTAATGGTAGATATTCAGGAAAAGTTACTTATTTAATTCCTAATCCTCTCAGATGCTCACGTGGTTTCAGTTTATAGAACTGGCCTTGCTTGTATCAAACAAGCACAGAAGTGATATGCAATTAAGAAATTGAAAATGCATTTGAATATATGGATATGCATGTCTCTTGCAAGACAGACATTACCTTGCAAGTACTTGTCTGTCCTTCCCATTAACCACTTTACAGTTAAACTAAGAGAATGAGCTTCAGTCTTTTTTTTAAACATCAGAATATTATCTCGACAATGTGGAAAATGCCCAGAAGGTATCAAATATCAGTAAAAGTGCCCCTGAAGCAGACGCATCCGTATGTTTGCATCGCTACTGCTAAGCAACAAGAACAAAAAACTCAAGTCAATTCTCATTTCAAGAACCAATACTAAATTCATTTTTGTTTTATAAAGAAAAAGAAAATTAATGCAAAGTAAAAAAAAAAAAAACCATGCTCTATTTTTTTCTTTTACTGCTTTTCTGATCAGAAAATATGACTTTGATTAACAACTAGGCTGAGTGAAAGGGAATAGAGATTTGCTGCTGTTATTAACCACATGGAACAGTTCTCATGATGATTAGGTCAAAGAAGTCTAAATCAGTGACCAAACTTAAATACTCCTGTAAATACTCTTATAAAATTGTGAGCTTATTAACCAGCATGCATTTCCTTCTTTTCAGTTTGGATTCTCAAGTTGTTCTTCTGATCAGATTCAGCAAATTAAGCCTTTATGTATAAACCTTGGCTGCCTCTTGATGAGAAGAGCTGCAGAAATGCAAGTGTGAACTTCCACCAAAGACTTCAATGACTTTCAAGAAAATCAAAGTTGATGTGGCCATTTAAATGAAAAGAAAAAACAAATGACCAATTTAAAATATGGGACAGCAATCACCACATTGCTTTAAGGCTGGTTTCTCCCATACTCAGATTATAATTTTGTGAATTATCTCACATGCTGACATAAGCAAAATACTTTAAGTTCTCTGAGTTACAGTCACAAAATTTGTCTTAGTGTAAGTGTCTCTGCCCTTGAGTAATGCCTACCTTGGTTTATAAACTGTCTGCCCTATGTATTTTTTAAAGCAATTATCTCATATTCAATATTCAGAGTTCTAATATCTGCTTGATTTCTGTCATAAATTGATCATCTGTAAAACAAATGCGTACAGTACTCTATAGCACTAGCTTGGT
>NW_010431893.1:9042-16540 GCF_000710305.1 Buceros rhinoceros silvestris
TTCAGCAGAGGCTGGGGTTTTTGCTGTGAGACTGCAGAAAAACATATTTAACAAAATACTACATGCCTTGCAGATAAATGCTTGGTTAACCACATAGTTAACTACCCCTGCAGAGCAGACAGCAAAATAACAGACTCTTGGCAACTGCTTGGATACCAAAAGCTAATGGCTGCCCCCTGTAAAAGCTCCGTCCTTCAGCTTTGACAAGAGTAGTGAGAAAGAAATTCCTCTGAGGTGCATTATTCCAAATGTTTTGGTATAGAATTAATTTTAGACAAGCCAATAGTAATAGCAAAATCAGTGTACTTAAGAGCACAACTTGCTTTTCAGGTACCTGTCTAGAAAAGAATATGTACATCATTATATGAAAGTAATCTGCTCTTTGAGAAAAGATGCTGTAATGAAATTTTCTTCCAAAACTGGAAGCAAAACCAGAGGTATGCTATACCAGACACCCTTGATACTGATGGGATGGGTTTGAATCTGTTTCTTGTCTTGATTTCATTGCCAGGAGGAACGCAGGGAGATGTGTAGCTGACATACTCCATTTGAGATTAGAAGAAATATCCTTAGAGCATCTTGCAAGCATCACTTAAACTAGAGAGTGTTCATCACTTAAACTAGAGAGTGCTCATCTGGACTGTACCTTACTGGCTTACTGACTATTATATCCTACTTGGGTGATATCTAAGAGATTTGAAGAAGGAAAAAAATCTAAACACTACTGAAAAGCATTTGGAGGAGGGAGGAGACAGAGACTATTTTTTTCATTATGATGAAACAAAATTAAGGTAAAGGAAACACCAAGTAAAAATGTACATGAATGATACTTTGTGAGTCATCGTAAGAGACCAAGGAATAACAAACAGTTCTCACCAGTTCGGACAAGAGAGGCAAAGGTAAAGGTGATGTAACCCCCAACTCCATTATTATTCTCTCAATTACATTCCTTTTTTTCACGTAATGGGCATGGGAAAAGCCCTTCCCAGATCTTCATTCGTGAAGCCAAGCCATGATGATGAAATTAGACTGGCTCATATATCTGTAAATTATAATGTGATTTAATGGAACTACCTGTTTCTGTAGAAAATGCATGTGTTCTTGGAAACTGATAATGAGTTTTACTTCTCTGATAGACAATATATTTCATGTGTATGATCCAGTAAGGTTTCCACGTTATGTTGTCAATGTACACTTGATTTTCTGTAACATGGCACATCTACATTTTCCTAGCCTAAGAGAACACTAGTCCTATTTGAACTGTGTACTATAACGCATGCAAGCTCCAAAACAAGCATCCATTTTTATACTTATGTATAAGGATGTCTTGAGGTCTTCCTCATCTGAGATCTTGGTTTTATCGGTATAACCCATTCATTATCTAATTTATGTGTATAGCTCCCATTGCCGAAAGAATTTAAGAACACCTCAAAATCATAGTGCCACTGCCTGGCCTCTTCCAACCAAAATCATTCTATGATTCTCTGATTCACTGCATTTAACAAGTGCAGCACTGACATTCAAATCACCCGAGATGAAAAGAGCTGAATACCTGTTCAAAACAGAGGAAAACTGCCTTGACAGTTTGAAGATCTTCACTACGGAGATTTTGACAGGATTCACAAAGGACTATATACATGGTGATATTCAACATCCAAAGTAAGTTTTAGTTACCCGACCAAAGATGCACCTGGACAACCAAGGACTGCAATATTACACTTTCTCAGGGTTTGTTGTTTGACTTTTGTGAAGTTAAAGACAAAAAATATTTAAAAGAATATGAGACCAACTCACAAGATTTTTGTTTGTTTATCTGGAAATACATGACGATGATCTGAAATGAAAATGATCTGAAAATCATCTGAGTATCTCTGGGAACCTTCAATAACATCCTGTTGTTAAGTTAGAATGCTGGTGCTGTACAGACAGCACATGCAGTTAGTGAGATCAATTTGTAGGTCTGTCAAATTTAAATGAATAAAAGAGATAATCTCATAATATCTGAGATTAACTGAGAGTCTCTAAAGTTTTCTTCTTATAAAATGGTCTTCCTTTCATTGACTTGTGACAGCAAAGGAAAATATGAGATTATCAAAATATTATTTAGAGCCTGAGTGGAGGAAAATCTACTTTTATAGGCTTACTTGCTATTACTCCACCAATGCTTCTCAAAAAAAAAAAAATCAGTTTTATTCCCATGAGCTAAAGAAATCCAATGAAACACTAAGATTTTTTTTCTTTCTCAGCTGCACTGAGGGAGAAACATAAAGTAATGTTGTGCTGTGGGGATTTTTCCTACTTTATTTTTAATTCATCAAGAACTTAATGTACAGGTGACCTTTCTGCGCTCTGAAGGGAAACAAGCATGAGTGATATACGGAGGTGTCTCAACACTAGCTCAGGCCACACTTAGAAGAGCCTCATGGCCTGACCCATGTACACTTTCTCCTGAGATATCTGCCAAATATGTCAAGCTTAGATGAAGTAATTAGGAAAGGAACAGAAGACGAATGAGCTGACAAAGGCTGATGCTGACCCAAAGTAAGACTCTGCTATGCCTAGGAGAAATGGCTTTCAGTACTTTGAGAACTACTGTGTACCTGAAGAGGAGAGAAGGTTCAACAAAACTTCTCAGCAGGATGGAAATCTCAGTCACAAGTTCACCATCTCATAAGTCCAATTCAACCTCTTTGTCAGAAAAGAGACTGCTCAGATATCACACTAAGGAACCTGAAGATCAGCTGGCAATAAATTCATTCTCCATCTGGAAGTGCAAACTGTTTAATGATAAAGAACTAGGAAATGATTCATCAGGTTCCTTGAAGAGTAAGGAAAATGTCGAAGGGGAACGGATATACATGCTTTGGATCTGATTCACTTCAAATCATGGATTCTATAAGCCAAATGCCTTACCAGTGTTGATGATCAGAAAAAAAGTCATAGCTTGTTAGCCAAAAACACTCAGAAAGAAATCTCCAGACTTTATTATTATTGTTGTGTAGACGAATAAAGCTCTGTTCGCACTGGAGGCTTGCTTTGTTTCCTGCATCTGCTAGTTTTTGCTCTTTGGATACAATTCCCACAGTGGCATACCCTGAGAAATACCTCTCCTAAGAAACATCTAACATTAAAGTTCACTCTTATAGACAGAGACTGCCATGAAAAAAGGTAAATGAGGGTAGTAAACACTACCCTGTGTGTTTATTTATGCATTAATTTACTCAAAGTTATTGACAAGTGATCGGTATCAGATGACAAACTCATTCAGGGTAATCAGAAATGCTGATTGAGATAACAAAACTGTAAAAAGTATAGTATCAAGAAAATATTTCTATTAATATATCATGGCAGAATGTATATGTTTCTGTTGTATAAAAATCCTGTTGACCTAAAAATGGTATGCTACAAGCAGATAGGTTTCAAGTAGAAGCTGTGGGAAGATATTACTTCAGTTTAGAAACAACGACATATCTTTACGCGTTTGGGTTGAGAAAAGAAAAATGATATCTACTGGGACAATAAATATCAAAAAATATTTGTTATTCTTGCTTTCTGAAGCAGAAAAAAATTTCATAGAAATATTTTAATGTCTGTCTGGAATTATTTAGATAGTTCAGTTTGGAAGTATAGGTTCATTTTGTATTTTCCACAAGAGTTGGCAATGTGCTCCTGTAGCAAAGAAGGCCAACTGCATATTAACAAGAGTGTAGCCATCAGGCCAAGGATAGTGATTATTCCTCACTACTTAGCACTCATGAGACCTCATCAAGTACCGTGTCCAGTTTTGGGCTCCACAAATACAACAGGGACACGGATAGATCGGAGAAAGTCTAGCAGAGGGGTATTAAGATGGTTAGGATGGTTAAGATGGTTAGGAAGCTGAAGCTTGGGCACACAAGAACATGCTCAGAGAACAGGGTCTGATCCATCTTAAAAACAGGATAATCAGGGAATATATTACTATTAGTAATTCTCTGATGGGAAGGTATAAAGAAGACAGAGGTCAGACAGGTATGAAGGGTACTGCAGAATAATGGGAGAAAATAAACTCAGCTAGGAATACTCTGACTTGATAAGGAAAAAAAGCATTCACTATAAGCATAATAAAACACCAGACTAGTTGTTGAGAAAGCTGTGAAATCTTCATTCTAGGAGACACACAAAAATTCACTCTATTGGGGCCTAAGCAAGTTGCTCTAACTAGAATGTATCTGAGCAGGAGGTTGGGCTAGATGACCTCTGGAATTCCGTTCCACAGTACATGATTTGATGGCTCTATGGTTCTGTAGAAAACCCTGTATAAAATCTTGTATAGATTATTGTTAATATTTTAACAAAGCCAGGGTGAAAAAAGGCGAAACAGGCAATTTCTACCTGTAAATTAAAGCCTTGTGACATTATTGTTCAGATTTCTCACTTTGTTTCAGAGGCATTTTGGTTATCACAATTCCTCCCCAAAACAACACAGTAATATTAAATGCTTTTAAATCAACAGCTTTGTGTTGTTTTAAAGGAAAGGTTTGAAGCACCTACTGTGAGTGAACTTTTGTTGCATAGATATATCATTGAAGGATAGTTTTAACTTACTGGAAATGACCTTGAATTTTGGCAGTGCAGAATCCCTCTGTTCCTGGAGGAATGCCAGATCAGCCAGCTGGATCTGCTGGCCAGCATATGGGCAAGGTCAAAGTCCTGTCTCCTTTGAAGACTCTTGGGCATAGAAGCAGAGACAGAGCAGCAACTCATCATTCTCAAAGTGCAGTCAGGGACTAGCCAGGAGTTTAACCAAAGCAGAGGATAGGATGCTTTTTAACTTCTCCCCCACCCCATCTCCGTCCTTTAAGAGTGAATCATGAATTACTGTTGAGGAAGGTGAACCCTCTAGCTCATCAGGAGAGGTATGGAGAAGAGAAATAAATTACTACCCTAGCAATAGAAAGTAGCTATTTAGTTTTGGCTGGAAAGCATGGCTTTAGAGAGAAGTCCTTGTAGCTCATATACTTGAATTTAGATTGTAGGAACCTGGGTTAAATAATCTAGGCAAGGTTTGCTGCAGTTTCTGTAAAGCTCTACCTTGTTAAAGATGCACAAGACAGCTCTAAACTAGCTTTTCCACATATCTACTGTAGACAGTTTTCACTTCCCAAACTAGCTTTCTGTTAATGAATTACATTTCTTTAGCAACGTATTTCCCACTGCCTGAAGGAGGATGCAGAGTGTGACGGAGCATAGGAAAGTCTATGAATTTGGTTATGCCACAGAAGGGTATAGTCCTGTGCTGGGACATGTTGGGGAGAGCTCGTATCTGCTCTGCTTTAATATTTATTCCTGATCAAATGCTCAAATCCACCTAAGCAAAGACTATACAGAAGAAAATTTAAGGATTCCAGGAAAATCTGGATGAGGAGTAGCCTTACTTTGAAAAACACATAAGGTATTTCCAGAATAGCAGCTCTGCAGTTGAGACAGGTTAGCCTCATATACTCTGTAATTTAGGAAAAAAAAAATCAAAGCAACAGTTGCCAGGCATCCAAAACCAGACTGGACCTGGGAATCAATCCACATTGTAGGACCGATGCCAGTTTTGCAGTCAGCCTGATGTGGGTTGAACCGGTTGTAGTGATGTAGCCAACAGTGTAAATCTGTTTCTAGCCCTTTCCATAATGTGAGCTCACTAAGAAAGCATTTCAGAATTTTTTGGGGAAAAAAATCATTTAAATATTTAATTATCTTTGCATTTTCAGATCTCTGAGTGTCTGAAACTGCTCTTTGACATTACTATATGATAGTTTCTTTGTACTGTTTACAAATAATCTCTCAAGCAAAATGCCTTTCAGATGATGTTTTGTTTGCATTCAGTTTTTACTAAGGAATTTCTCTGAATTTTTGCACTTGCCAGAAACTCAACAGTGTTATTTTATTGTTGTTTGTTTATAAGTCATAACATATTTGATGTTTTCAGAAGTATTTTTAAAGTGTTTTGGTATCCAAGCTGCTGTGCAGATAAATCAGTAGTTGCAGTGCATGGGTCATAGCACTTTTCTTGAACCGTAAAAATGAGATTTTAACCAAGAGTGCTAAACATCACAAGCCATTTATTCTGTGTTCACAGCACAGTTGAAAGAAACGTGACTATGTTACCTAATAACTAAATGCCAGAGAGCAAAATTTATTCTAGACTGTTGACAATAGAATCATGGCTTGATTATGCTAGTTTTAAAGGCCATTAAAGCATTTTTGAGGGAGAAAAAGGAGAAGGGCAATATCGTAGCATGTCTTGAATTTCAACATACTAACACTATTAATGTTGGACTGTGAGAAAGAATCATCAGATCCAGGTGTGCTAATAGATTTTCCTTTTTCGTTTAAAGGCTTTGCCAGCTTGATTTCTGCCTTGTCCTGTTTGAACAGGGGTCTGTATTCAGAATTTCTACCATCCTGCCAGCCAGATGTCACATGTTCTTTTTATTGCTGAGGAGATGTAGTAATGATGTTTAAATTAGATGTTTATCTAATTTAAACCTGTGCAGTTTAAGGACTGTGGTTGCTGTCTCTGGCTGTCCAGGATGCCAAGATCTGCCTGCCTTACGTTGCAAGCTGTTGGTAATGTGTAGCTGGATGCCCCACATATCCCATATGCTCTCATAGTCCTGTCCCAAGATCAAAGTCAGGTGTACAGATCACCTGTGGGATCCTTTCCAGAAAGGCACAGCCTTCACATGTGTTAAGGGTTAGGGCTGGGCTGGTCAACTGACAAGCAACAGACTCTCTCTATTAACCTCTCTCTCTTCCCAAAGGGAAAGGGAATAAGGGAGAGAGACTTATAAGTTGGAAAAGAAAACTAAAACTGCTTTAGTTTTAAATAATAACAACAAAATAAAATACATACGCAGAAATATGTACAATTCCAACACCCACCCCCAATGGCAACCACGTCACTGTCACTGATGCTGTGGTAGAAGTCCCATACTGGGCTCAGCAAAAGATGGGAAGGACATGCAGGAGCTGGATTCTGGAACTAGATTCAGGAATGCACAGACTGGGATCAAAGGCAGAGCAGACAGTGTCCTCCTCGGACACCAGCCATTGAAGAAGAGGGATTTACACTTGTGATCCCTCACCTTTGTACCGAATATAATATATATGGAATCTAATATCTTGCTGGTCACTTTAGGGCCACCTGTTTTCTCTGCTCTTCAACACAGGTGCAGTCTCACTTACTGCATCCGAACGTAGTACACAGGATTGAGCAGTGACCTTGGTCTTCACAGAAGCAAGTATCAGCAAGAGCCTTTCTGCACACCAGTCTCTGGTGGTGTTAAGGGTCAAGGGACCGATTTACCTCGATTTACCTTAACGGAATCCCTCTGTCCTGATAGGAAGGGATTTAATAGGGAAAGGAAGAAATTCACACCTCGGTCTACTCGGATAGCTGAAACAAACTTTAATATATATAATGAAGTCACACAACTATATTCTATATGTCTATGGTTACAAT
>NW_010431894.1:0-5615 GCF_000710305.1 Buceros rhinoceros silvestris
GCTGACCAACGACTCTCTGCTAACTTCTGCACCTCCGCAATAAAATACGCTTGATTTTGGCGGTTAGTAATGTCATCATACTGATGGATCCGGTTGCACACCTCCCCTACGGTTAAATTTTCACCTGGATTGTCTGTCTGACCCCACAACACGGTAGACAATGTGTGGGAGTAGTCTTTTGGCGCGTTCTGAACAAACTTTTTTTAATAACCATACAACTATACACTATTATATATATAGGCACAAACTGAGAAAAAGAAAAAAAAAAAAACAAAGAAGAAAAGACTCAGATAACCGGAGCTCTGTATGGTCCTTTTCAAGGTCAGTTCTCTGGCAGGCATCCAGCGGCAAGGTGGGAGTGAAGACTCTGCAGCTGCTTCGGGCAGGGAGCAGATTTCTTCTCGCGGCGAGGGCGGGGAGAAACCCCACGTGGCAAGGGAAAAAAAACTGCGGAGAAACTCAGGAAAGCTCCTGTCACGAAAGGGAGTTGAAGTCCGGATATCCTCACCCGATTCAGACGGTACAGGACTCACGGCAGAACAGTTCAGAGTCTGTGATCCGATGCAGGCCCTCCGGTCTCGGTCTGGGTTCGGCCTAGTCGGGCCTGGTCAGGCCTGGCCGTCTGCCAGCAGCTCCGCGGCAGGAGCTCTCCTTCGTGCAGCCGTCCGGAAGTCAAGAGAGAGAACACTCCCCCAGCCTGCTGCTTTTAAAGGCTCCCAACGTAACGTTTCACCTGACCCCCTTAAACCAATTAAATGCGGAATTGTCGTATTTGCATGGAATAATTCTATTTGTCCATTACCCAAAACAAGGAGGTTTTAGCTCAAACCAGGACAAAGGGCTAACACCTGGACAATGAATACAAAAGAAGCAGCTCTTTCGTGGTTTTTTCTTCATGTACTTGATTTGTTCATAACTCATTTGGATCCATTAGGAGAGAAACTTATCCTTTTGAATATGACATTTAAAGCTCTTGGACAAACCTTAAGCCTCAAGAATTACTTTCCCCTGCAATCAAGATATTTAGCACTGCTGCCATCTACGAATCTCTTTTGGACACTGGCAGCTGGGATTTTCTCTTTCTGTTGCTATCTTTTGCTTTTCCTCTGCAAAGTTCTGTAGGAACTCAGTTTCAATAAAAGTTAAATTTTTGTTTAACAAGGTCTTTGTTAATGTTTCATGATAATTGTTACTTAATTTTTGTGTTACAAATAACCTTGAAAACAAGGCATATAATTCATTAAGGCTTCTTTTGGAAGGTGGAGAAAATAACTGACTGATATTGTCGGTTTTTGAGAACGTTGCAAAAGTGTCAAGGTAAGGATCAAGCAAGTCTTGCCCTTTCAGCTTTATATTATTCTCTATCACTTTTGGCGGACAATGTCTTTCTTCTTAACTACCAATAAATAAAGGCTTCTGTGTTGTTTTGTAAGGAACACAACTCCTGATCTCCTCATCTACGCTGTTTCACCGATGAGCTGTCAAACCCTGCAGAAATACCATCTCTTTGTACTATGGTACGGGACAAAATCCTCACTGATTATTTTTCTAACTTGGCTAGGAATTAGTTATTATGTTGTACACACTATAAACTAGCTAATTGGCTCCTAAAATTTTTTGTATTTAAAGCTGCAGCTTCTAACCTGGAAAGAGACATTTCTTCCAATTTTCAGACCTGTGAGTAATCTCTGGACCATGTAAACAAGTTCAGAGTGGTACTACAAATGTGGTTTATCTCTTTGCCTATGTAAAATCTTAAGCATCAGTGTTTGGAAGCTTGTCAAGCACAAAAGCTGTGAGAAGACGTTAAAATAGGTGCCATTGGCCTTTGAAATACTCAGGGACAGTTTTGTTAAACCCTCAAGCAATTTCCATTCTACTCACAGAAGATGCAGAACTTCTGGCACTCTTTACTACTTTACTACTTATTGAAAACCAGTATTATCCTAAATGATATAATGTAATAAATAATTCTTTGCCCAATGGAGAGAACTGTTTTTTGACTAACGTAGTGAAAAACTATGTAAATATATTGGAAACAAATGAAGACGTAACCAAGGGGATTTTGCTGCAAATACTTCGTGCCTGCATCTAGATATATGGTATAATATACACACACACCTAAGGTGGTTTTATACACTTTTTGAACAGAGACAGGAAGGAATTTCTGACAAAGATTTGAGAAAGAAATAGAGAAATAGGACCTTTATATTCTTTAAAGAGCTAGAATTTTGTAATACTGTAGAGCAATACAAAATTTTACAGTATCATCCATCTGTTGCCTGTGATATCACACCTATCAAGAGTTTCAGGACATACTTTCACTATACAGTTACTTTCTCTCTGAGTTATTACTGACAGCAGTAATTGTTGAATCTGGGTGCAGAAAATTTAATTTTGCCTCTTGGTATCATTTTATCAGAGTGGGAACCTCTTCTATAGCTCTACCAAAAAGACAGAAAAATAGAATAAAAGTTTCCTGATACCACTTACAGGCACGCACACAGGCCATGCTATCACTTTCATACAATTTTAGCACAGCAGCTGGGCTGTAATAGCTTTTGGACACCTGTTGTAGTGTAAGATGTAGTACATTATTGTTTGTGACACCCTCAAACACCAATTTACTAGCCTACAGATTGCTCTGAGCCCAATAAATCTTTACAAACCCATCTAGAGCGGCTGAGGAACACTTTCCTCCTCCACTTCTCTCTTCCCTTCGGTTGAGCCTTTTTTTTTTTTTTAATGCAACAATTCTCCCTCAGATTATCAGCCTGGGGTATTGCATTTTTCTGTTGTGTAATGATGGAGAAAGGGCTAGAAAGAGGTTTCAGCTTTGTAACACAACAATTTACATTGAAAAGAGTCAGTTATTTATGAAGTTAAAAAGAAGAAAGAGAAAACAGTTATCTCATCAGCTAGGTATATTATTATTACCTTATTTTAAATGCTGTGAAAGCTGTAAAATAAAGCCAGTTCCTAGAGAGAGTTGGCTTTTATTCTCACTTCCTCAGTTTCTACATGCAAAAGCCTATTACAAGCAGCTGGAGCTCCACCTATCTCTAAGTGGAAGCTACGTGCACTCTGCACTGTGTTATCTTTAGTCAGGTAAGATCAAGAGACTTGTTCCAGCTGTGTCTACATAGATAGTCCCATCACACAGCTCTCCAGATAAATTTCAAATTTCAGGCATCCTAAATTTGCATCTGCACAGCTGAGTTTATTGCACATTAAGCTCATCCATGGAGCAGGCGATTTTTTAGGGCCAACAATAGTTTTCTGCTGTTGATACATGCAATGCCATACTAAACAAAGCTATTGAGCCTGGGTTTACTGGGGGTGGGGGTAGGGGGCAAGAAAAAGAAAAAGAAAACCTCCATTGCTATGAGATAATACGCATTTCCTAATCACTTCAAGCAATCACTTTTGCTTATTTTTGACTCACAGGTGCAGAAACTGTACCATTCCCTCCTCTGCCTTGCTACGTATGTTTGATTATTTTTATACTGCTTTCCCAGAAGTTACTGACAACCTGCTGACAGTGGGGAATACACAGCACCTCATACAGCCACTCTGGGAGTGCATGTACAAGAACACATTTTCGTCGTCACTCACTGAATTTACAGCCCAATGTACTGAGAACAAACAACGATCTGCCACCCAGCATAAAAGGACTCAAGATCCATTCTTGAGAGAAATGTCCCAAAAACAGATACCATCTGTAATTTTAGGTTCTGTTTCAAACAAACAGATGTTGAGAACAAGCTGGCAATAGTTGACCAGAGACAGAAAGAATCTGCAGAAATCCTCTAGAGGTCAAGTTGGTGTGAAGAGTTACCTTGTGATCCTTCAGCTTTACACCGAATATGACGTCTGTGGGATGGAACACCTTGTTGGTCAGTTTAGGGTCACCTGTCCTGTCCGCTCCTCCCCACAGCTGCAGCCTCTCACTTACTGCACCCCCACCGTGGGACACAGGATCAACAGTGACCTTGGTCTGCACAGGAGCAAGTACAAGCCAGAGCCTTTCTGCACACCAACCCCTGGCAGTAACTGTCAACATCAAGTGTTACCACTGCTAGAAGCAGAAACTGTCTGCAAAGATACGCCGTTAACTTCAGAAAGTGCCGTCACTTAGAAAAGCTGAGCCAGAAAGTGAAATCACTGAACAGAATTAGTGCTGTTCTGACTCAAACCAGGATAGTTGGTAGTATGGCTCATTTACAAGGGGGAAAGAAGGCAAGAAGTTGACTTTTTTTTTTTTTTTTAGTCTGTTTAGAGAAGTATGGCTTTCAGGACTGACTTGTACATCAGTGTAATAATAATAAAAAAACAACACAAAAACAAAACAAAACAAAACAATCAAACAAAAAACCACCCTAAAGTGAAAGCAGGTTCAGTTGTCTGGTTCAGTTGTCTCTGTGAATGCTAGAAAGCTATTTCTTCACTGAACTTGGGAATGGCGATTACTGTTCTAAATCAGGAATCCCAACCTTGCTTTATTCAATACCTTCCAGTTCTAATCTCCCCAAATCAACAAATCTCACCTGCTAAAATTAACCTTTCTCCTTTCTATGAGATCATTAACCCTGTTCACACAAATTACTCGGCTGTAATTAGCCTGCAGGCAGTTCTAACCACATAGTGAGACTGGATTTCTCTTTAGATTATAGAAAAAAGTCAGATCCAAGAAGCTAATTTTAAAGGTAAGTTAAAGAGATCATCTGTGTTGAGGTAGGAGGTGTTGATGTAGAATTCTTTTTATCATTATTTGGTCCAGTTCCACCCAAATGTGAAGAGCCAGTTTGAAGCCCAACTTTAGCTAATTGTTCCTCTTGTGGGAAACTTCTTCCTAAGTAAAGTAATGAGGCGTTGGTAGACACTAGACCAAACTCCTGATTTGTTCACAATGAGTAATTTGCCTACAGTACAAGGAGAGATAGCTATGTAGTGAGAGGTATTTCTGCACCCCAAAGAAGATCATTTACCTCCTCCTTAGCATCTCATTACCTTCCTTCCTTATGTGCAACGAGACAGCAAAATTAAAATTAAAAATAAAAAGGGTTAAGAGACCTGGCATAACCAAGAAGTTTTATCTAAATGCAATGGAAGCCTAAAAACTCCGTAAGTACTTCCAGGAAAGGATGCTTACGTATGCACAAGGGACCCTTGATAAAGGCTTAGCGAACTTGGAGCCCAAATTGGGGATGTTTTAATTGACCTCCAAAGGGCACGTATGCCAGGGACTAGAGAATCTGATTCGTTCTTTAAGACACGGACACGTAAAATAGTTTTAATTTAGGAGTTGGCTGAAGATCAGGTAGCATGAACCTGCCTTTAAGTCCTCTTTAAGATCAAGCATAAGACATCAATCTCTTGGTCAACACAGCGGAAAGTTTTTGCAACATACAGAAAAAAAATCAGTTTCCAGCACTGTCAAACAGCAGCTGCTGGAAGAGGGTGGTGTCTCATCTGTCTTGTTTTACAAGCACAAAGGAAAATGAAGAAAGGAACGAAAAATCAGTTCTGAAACTGCAAAGAGTTTTTTTTAAAAGAGGGAGACATCAATGTCTTCTTTTTTTCTATTTTGCTGCTGTGATTTTCCAACTCTTTCC
>NW_010431894.1:5707-9703 GCF_000710305.1 Buceros rhinoceros silvestris
TTTCCCATTGCTGAACTCAGGTATCAATTGTAACTCAAGCCCTTTGAGCTGAGCGATGGGTGCTCTGAACCCCTTCAAACTGGGGCCAGTAGCAGATTCTGTTCAGACTGTTCAAATCAATTTTTTTGAACACACAAGCAGACTAGGGAAGGAAGGCGTATACTGTGCAGAGTAATATAAACAGAACGTACTCGGGAGGGGGGGGAGGGTGAAGAAGAAAAAGAATTCCTATCATGTATAAAATCCTGACATTTCAGTGTGTGGTTTTGCCCCAGATCTGAATGCAGAAGCTTGAATTTAGAGAAGTTTAAATTTAGGGAAATGCAAATTCCTTATGTCCCCTCAAAGAGTCATTTCAAAAAAGAATCAGAGCATTTTCTTTCAACTGTCAGAACATTCTGAAGTGATATATATGTATGCTTAGAGTTTATGGTATAAGAGAGAAAAATAAAAGAGATTTAAACATTATCAAAACAAAACACTTGAAGGCTTTTCACTGAAAATTGTTGAAATGAAAAATCTTCATATTTCAAAGAAATTTCTTCTTCAGATAAAAACTTTTTCCATTGAAAAATTATTGTCTAGTTCTACCATCAAGTCAGTGAGGGAGATTTGCTTTCTACAGTTAACCAAATCTGACATAAGCAAAGCAGAATTATCATTCTTTGGGTAGACTTGGTTTTGTAATATATTCCTTGCATACAGCACTGCTTATCTGGGGATCTC
Organism: Buceros rhinoceros silvestris; assembly: GCF_000710305.1. Classification (NCBI taxonomy): domain Eukaryota; kingdom Metazoa; phylum Chordata; class Aves; order Bucerotiformes; family Bucerotidae; genus Buceros; species Buceros rhinoceros. The sequence continues at coordinate 6,434 of NW_010431894.1, forward strand.
AAAACATTTTGCACAGATGACAGACAGGCTCTCACTGCAGCTGTACCAACATGAAATTTGTTTCAGCCTGTTCCACAGCTGGAGCCTCAATCCCCACTCTGTTGTGTGGCGTAGATGACAGTTCATATCCAGGCTTCTCTCCAGAGTCAGATGAACAGTTCCCTTGACAGAAAATCCAGCCTAATGCGTGTTGTAGTTCTGCCTACACATAGAGGAAGGATTCAACCTTGGTGATCTGTAATTTGAATCAAGCTGGGTCTGAGGGCTGTTGCCCAGGTGGCAAAATTGGGTACAGGCAGTTTGCTGCCAACCTACTGCTGACTTAGTTGTACCCTATCCATTGTTTACACAAGGCAGTGCCAGAGCTACAGTTTTACAGAAACTCTGTACTAATTTGAATGACAAAAGAATTGAGAAACAGTCCAAATGTGTTTCAGGAATCTTGAGGGTTGGGTAGGAGAGAATTCAAAAGGTCTCCTGTTACCATCAAGATTTTCTGTGTCTGCCTGCCCAGAAGGTCAGGCCCGCAGGATGACACTGAAATATTTCTGAAGAAATCTTCCATTGTTCTCTTCCTTTTCGTGGGAGAGAGTTAAAAAGGAAAGCAAGCAAGGAACTATTTTTCCCACCCTTTTCGCAAAGCAGAAGGGTTTGCCTTGACTACCCTGTGGACTTTTTTTTCTCTCATAGATTGCTCTTTAATAAGCTTTCGATATTAAAATATCATTCATGATCATTACTCTTTCTTGTTCCCATCTAGAACTGAAAGCTCTCATCACACTCATGGTGATTACAAATGGAAGTCATTTTCTGCTGTGGGATGTCTTCTTATATATCCCACAAAAGATGTTAATTATAGTTTAATAGCTGTCCCAATAAACAGGTTACCGACTCTCCCCATAATCGGTTGGCTCAGACCAGCCAAAAAAAATGCCTGCCTTTGCCTTCTGAGATCTCTAGCATAAGATCCTGTGCAGTATCTCCTTGTGAGATCATCAGATGTCATCCAGATACCAGTCTACTGAACTGACATCAAACCAGACCATTCTTGATTTCATGGTAGTCATATACTAGAGCAATATACAATAGTGGAGTGATATTAGGGAAGTACAGAAGAGATTTCACTGTTGAAAATGAGTATTCCATTCCTAGGTAGGCTGCGTACCCATAGGAAAAAATGTTAATTGCTCTTGCACTAGAAAATTTCGTCATGACTGGTCTAAACGTAATCACAAAAACAAAAACCCATCCTCTTCCTCATCTACAATCACGTGATTTTCCAAAACTACTAAGTTTGTCTGCAAGGCTAATGGAAAAATTCATTGCAATTGAAGGTGTCTGGATCTGCTGCAGTCCAGGCTGCTTATCTAGAAAAAATCCTTGCCAGTCCCATCTGTCAAGCTTTTGTCAAGTCTATTGTAGACATGGCGTTTCCTCCATTCCATGGCCATCACACTGAGTGTGCCAGCTTCTTCTACACAGTCAGCTGAATCCTCCTCTGGGCAGAAATCTTGGCCCTGCTGAAGGTGATGGCACTGACTGAGAATTTTGGTCCAGTCAGTGTTTCATCCCAGGTTTCTATCACTCGCATTACAGCCTGCCACTTTCTTGTCACAGCTGCTGCATGCAACTGATATATGCTTGCCTAGGAGGGCTTTATATTGTCACTCACCAAGAAGCTACATTCACTGTTAGTTGTTAAGTTTTGATTTCTTGTGTCAAAAATAAAAGCAGCTTCTGTATGGATTAATTGGTGATAAACAATCTTCAGTCAGTGAATTTAATTGTCCGTAGGCTGGAAACCAATCTCTCTCACAAAAAAGCTGCTTGAAACCAAATCAGCCTGAAAAGATCTTTTCCTTTAAATTACAGTGGTGCTCAGTCTTTCTCAGATATTGTAACTCAAGTGAATTACTGGAGAGAATGGATACCGAGAACAAAAGAAAAATGATTGGCAAGAATAGAGGCTGATAGGATTGAAATAAAAACCTTCCACTGCAGAGGCCTGAGCATAACTGCATGTCTTTGCATATTTCCCCAAGGAAGAAGGTAACAAATGGTTTTGGCAGGAGAGAGACATTTTAAGGCAGGAAAGTAAAAGGGTCATGTATCAAACCAAATTGTGTTGGCTTTGAGATGTATTAAATCTCTACATGATCTTTGCAAAGCTTTTTTAACTCCTTGAAGAATCTGAGGATTCAACACTTGAGTTTCTTTGATAGTAATTATACACTGCATATTTATGCATATCTGCCTATATGCATTGTATGTAACATCCCCTCAAAAAGCAAACTTCAATTTAAGGAAACATTAAGGTCGCAAAGACTGTAAAATCAAGCAAAATTATAAGATGCCAAAATTCTAATTGTTTGTACTTCCTTAATTGAATCTCCCCCAATAAAACATAGGAAATGGCTTTTAATTGCATTCTCACACATACCCGCATACCTATAGTTTCTTTGTCTCACACAGTGAACAAAATGTTCTCCACCAATGGTATCTTTAGCATCTGGCTATAATAACAGAGAACAGGAATTACTTTGAAGAGGCATCTTGTATCAGGCCCACTGTGGGAGTCAAACAAACTAATTTTAAAAAGCAAAATTTATAAGAGGAAACAAAAAAGAACAACCACACTGAGAATGCAGGAAAGAAGTGAAGTGAGACTATGAAAGCACAGAGAAAAAGGACAGAAAGGAGAGGAAACAAGGTCTGTGTGGGGATGTGTGTATTATAGAGAGAACTAATTGTTCAGTTGTGGGAATTGAGTTCCCACTCAAAAAGCTGGAAAATGGTCAGCTGCTTAAGGACTAGAAAGAATCCTGGAACTGGCAAAACCGGAAGTCATCTCTCAAAAATTTGTTTTTCACATCTGCAATTTTGACTCGTCCTTGTTTTGTCGAAGCAACATCTGTTGGCTACCCAGTATAAATCCTGAAGCATTACCCTCAAGCTCCAGGTCTTTAGTTTAGACAAACAACCTAGCAATCATGCAGTTCCCTATCATCCCCTTTAAAAACCTGCTGACAGTGTATATTAAGGCAGTAACATTTCACTGCTTCTAAATAAATCTGTGACATTTTTTCATTCATTGTTTAAATTCCAGTATTCTACAGTCATGCAGAGACTTAAATGTGTCACCACATTTAAGAAAGATTCTGGAGGGGGCAAAAAAAATATTCCTTCTCAAAATGTAACATTCCATAAGGTTTCCATATAGAAGGAAAAAAAATCAAAACAAAACAACACACATACAAAAAATGGGGGGGG
>NW_010431894.1:9758-16559 GCF_000710305.1 Buceros rhinoceros silvestris
GGGGGGGGGGGGGGGGGTGGAGAAACCACCAGATTTTGCATCCTGAGGCCCAGTTTTTTTGGAAAGTATATCAAGTCTTTTTCGGACCTTGTGACAGATGATTCAGCACACCTATATTCCAGTCTTTTTTAAATAAAAAACCAAGACACCCAGCAACAGTCTGAAACGTTACCCAGTCCTTGAGACCTCCGAGCAGCATATAGTCTCCTTTGTCTATTTTAAGCATTTTCTTCTACCAGATTTCATTATTCTCAATGAATATAAGACTCCCACAGTCAGTGATAGGAAAACCATGGGGAATGAAATACTTTAAGGCATGTATAGAGCAACTGTGTCTAATATCATCAGACTTCCACACTAGAAGAACAGCTACCATATGGACAAGTAAGGACCAATATTCAAGTCATCCTTGGTTCAATGGAAAAATAATTTGTGGTCAGAAAGCCCCCCTCAGGATATCAGAAGGCTAATTTGGCACTGTGTACATATGTCCAATTCAGCCCTGCACAACGGAATTGTTCTGACAACTGGCATGACAAACCCAGCAAAATAAAGCAATTAAGCTCTGCAGTTGGGATCTCTCTCCTCAATGAGCGATTGCTGCAATACTGTTGTCAGCTCAGCTGCAAGGCTTTGGCCCCTCCAGACCACTGCCTCCCACTTCCTTCTTTTATGGATTTCTGGAAAGTGTTCCTATCCTCTTGGTCCCCTCTGGGGCATAGCAGTCTTCACGGGAAGCTCTTGCCAGGACTTTCCAGAAGACTGGAATGGTTTATATTCATATGCAAGATGTCCTGAGGAAAGCAGTTTAGGGTTGGAACGTTACACGAGTAAAGGCACATGAAGATAAAGTGGGGACAGTGCCTAAACAGAGAGATGAGCTGAGTTAGCCACTTGGTATTGTTTTCTGTCTTCCTTCCATTGTATTTGGAAAAAGACAGCAAGTATTAGGCAAAATTTTTCATTTTAAACAAAGACTGACTTGAATCTCCATTCCTGCCCAAGTTCTTTCATTACTGGTAATTTCCCAAACTGAGGGTGATCTGGGTTCAAATCTCTGCTTTAGCCAAGAGAAAGAAAAAATGTCATATCACCCAGAAAACATTTTGCTCTGGAGTGAGGCTCTCGCACTTCTACCCTTGGATGGTGCTTCATCTTACACAGAATAATTACCATGCTTTGCATAAGCAACAGAAAGAGTCCTAGTTGTTAGTCCACTCCCCCAGGAAGGAGATCAGTTAAACTCAATATTCTCAAGAGATATAGTACTTAGTATTGTATTTTTAAAAAGATAGAGAGGAAACCGTTGCTATGTCCACCATTTCAATTAATCTAAACACAGGATTATCCCACAATATTAAACCACCAAGAGCTGGAGAAAGAACACATTTCAAGGCAATCCCTTAAAGACGTTTCTCAGCTCTCTTATTTAGCTATGTCTTAGCTCCAGAGCACAGCATAGCTCATGCCACATGCTCATTTAACTTTTATTTTATTCAGAGAGCAGCATATTATGATTTTTGAATCTTTTTTGTGCAGCTTGGATGAACATATTCAATAAATACCATTCAACTCTTAAATATATATATACAACATCCTTCTACTATTTCTGCAAAATAACCTAGAATACATTTATCTGCATACCATCTATTCATTATCCACAACTAACAGCCTTTCCTCTCCCACTTTCCCACTTCAAAGGACAGATGCAGTGGTGCTGTTTCTCTCCACATCTTAACTTCCCACCCATCCAATATCTTCCTCTACATTAACAATCATTATGTCAATTTCTACGTATAGATATGGTGACAGAAATATACAGGCTTTTTGAAACATATCAGCACCTACTCTTCAGGCGTTCAGATATATAGTCATTGAGCAGTCTCCAAGCTCCTAAATAGTTTCCTTTCTCTCCAAAAATCCAACACAAAGCCTCAGAAGCCAGGGAAACAAAAATAACCTCCCAGAATTGTAAATTAAATCACAACTCAATTAACATTGTTAACAGGTAGAATCATCAGTGACTATAACAGCAAAAGCAGAAAGTAGCTGTGGGCCAAGACTGAACAGATACTACTACCCATACTACATTATTAGTAGTATCTATCCGTAACCTATTGTTCTTGAAAACAGACACTAGGGGTCTCAATATTTGGGTAGGAGAACAGCAGTACACAAACAACAATGATCTGAGATTGCCAGTGGTGCTTGGGCAGGATAAGGGCAAACTGTTTGGATAGCCAGGAATCCGACAGGTCATGGCGACCCTATAGCTATTTTGTTAACATGGAAACAGTACTTCAGAATTTTATCAACAGAACAAGATAGCCCAAATAAAGTGTGACAGTATATATAAATATGCATGTATGTGTGTATACATATCTATGTATCTTGTACTTTTTTCGATTTAGAGAATGAAACTAGAAACTGTAGCAAGGATTAAGTAGGATTAAGCTGGCCTATGTCAGCGTCAGCCTAATATGACAATAAGCAGTGAGATCATAGGTCTGGAGGAAGAGATTGTTCCAGAGCCCACGGCAGCTGGGATTGCAGCCCAGTACCACTATGTTGCATTTGGCCACGTGTGCTGGCAACACAGACATTGGCAGACCACCCTATGGCACAATGCTCCCAACATCAAACATAGGTTCTAGCAAAAAATCCTCTCGGCTGAGAAAGCACACTGTGTAGTGTCGTAACCTGAGCAGCTTTACAATATGTGGTAATCCTAAACCATCTCTAGCTCCTGTGCATTCCCAGTAGCAGCCTTCTCGTAGCACTGCAGCACAAGTGACAACCACACCTGATGTTCCAGCAGCCTCATGCTGATGTAAAATGGAAGCAACAAGACATCTTTTTGATGTTGATGGAGGCATGTTGCAGGTCCATTTCTGTTGGTATTCTAAGGCCACATGCCTTGATGGAAGTCTATGCAGATTTCCTTGAAAAGAGGTTGAAATTATACTGCTGTTCTTCCCCTTCAGACAATCAGTTCATTTATTCGCCACAAACTGGACAGGTGTCATGCCTAGACATAGCCTAGGAAATGTACTGTGGGCTAAGAATGTATAGGATAATGTGGAACAACATGCCCATATTCAAAACCTTACTCCAGATGATTTCAGAAGCCAGGGCTGAGCTCTGACTTGGCCATGGTCCTGGTACTGAATATATTCTGATTATCCTCTTCCTGTCATATGAGAGATTAGTACCAGTTAGTTCTTGCATGCTTCCTGAGATTAAAACCAAGAGTTACAAGCCCTAATCCCAGCAGATGTATCTCCAGTTGTGCCAGGGAAGTTTTAGTCACTCCTCCTACAGCTATATGTGATACAATGAAGCTGTGGGAGGTATAGGAGCTGACTGCAAAATATCGTCTTACTCAGATAATACTTTTCTATGAAAGTCTGAGAATAACTATTGTCAAGCTGGTGGAGGCATTAAAGAGATTTCAGAGTTTTGGTTATTTACATAACTTTAAAACATGACATTTGGCTAGAATCATGAGAAGTTTTACGATAACCGTTTATGTTGAAACCACCCTTTAAATACTGCAGTTAAGAATGACCTAACTCCACCATGTAGTTCTTAGTTGTATATTTGTGCTGAACTCCATTCAATGCTGTTAAAAAGGTCTTACTGCAGCAACTACCATCAAAGTGATGAAGCTGATTTTCCACTGATTTCCTTTATTTGTTAAGGAACTTGCTTGGGGGAGGGGGGGGGAAGAAAAAATACCACACACACAAGAGAGCTTTAGAGTTTATCTGAAAGTGAAGAAAGCCCTGGGGAACCAATTTAATCCTTTATCTTCTCATTCTGATATGCTGCGGAAGGTGTTACCCTGGAACTGTACTTTGACTAAGCAGAGTGCATGAGAGTATATACACTGGCCAGAGGAGGAATAATCCTTTTGCACAGATATGGTTAACATGTAAACTAATCACAATACATCAGTCAGCAGCCTTGTTAAACTGTCGTTGTGCTATTGGTGAGGGACTTGAAAGCCCGCTTCTTACTGAAAACAAAGAGATCAGCTAAGCTATAGAATAACATTTTTTCCTACTACTCTGGCACTTTGATGCAATCTTCATTTGACACCTGGGTAAAATAATGTTTTAATTTACATTGCTACACTTGGGCTAACAGATGCTTTTTCTGACATATGAATGAAAGGACATATTAGCACTTTTTCAGCAGTAACTGGATGCTTCCAAACTTTCAGTGCCATTGTTCTTTCACACACAGGCAGTGAATTTATTTTACAGAGAGTCAAGAAACACCTCTTCTGCCGAAAGGAAATACTGGTTTAAGAAATCATCATCTTGCTACTCCAGTGCTTACTTTGTCCTTTTCTGCAGTATAGTTCTTGCACATTTTATGATCATCTGGGAAAAATAATCTGCCTAATTTCTTACTATTGCAGCAACATACAGTACAAGTGACACATTTGCTTTCCTCTGTTTTCCCCCCAGGAGTTTATTATGGTTTTAGTGTTTGGTCTTCTACTCATACAAAAAATAGTTACTGAGTGGCTTGTGGCCTGTGCGAATAGTGGAAGGTAGAGTGAATGTTCTGCATATCTTTCTGAATGCAGTTTCTACTATATATTGCCTGTAATATCAGGGAGATTGACTCAATAGCCCATCTGGCCAGTAGATATTTTCCAGTACTATGACCATATGATGTAAAAACCAAAGGCTTAAGTTATAAGCTAAGAATAATCAATCTTGCAAGAATTTATATTGCAAACAAATAAAAAACTAAAAAAAAAAAAAATGAAAACCAAACCCCACCATAGACAAATTACCAAGGATTAGGGCTCAGCTGACGTCTAGAGGAATGACAGATGCTCTCTATTAACCCCTCTCCTTTCCCAAAGGGGAAGAGAAAGGGATTAAGGGAGAGAGACTTACTTATGGACTGGAAAAGAAAACTAAAAGTGCTTTTATGAAAATAATAACAATAAAATGAAATATATACTAATATATACAAAACCAATACTTAGCTCAGCCCCCCTGATGGTGATTATATCCCTGTCAACACCGATGCTGCCGGGATTTGCACAGACGCTGAGGTACTGAGGAAGTCCCAGTCTGGACTTGGCAGCAGACGGGAACCAGATTCAGGAGCTGGATTCCAGAACTGGATTCAGAAATGCACCGATTCGGATCAAAGGCAGAACAGACTGAGTCCTCTTGGACTCCGGCCATTGAAGAAGAGAGCATGACCCTTGTGCTCCCTCAGCTTTTTACTGAATATGACGTCTATGGGATGGATCACCTTGTTGGTCAGTGTAGGGTCACCTGTCCTGTCCGCTCCTCCCCACAGCTGCAGCCTCTCACTTACTGCACCCCCACCGTGGGACACAGGATTGACCTTGGTCTGCACAGGAGCAAGTACAAGCCAGAGCCTTTCTGCACACCAACCCCTGGCAGTAACTGTCAACATCAAGCGTTATCACTGCTAGAAGCAGACACTGTCTGCAAAGATACGCCGTTACCTTCAGCAAGTGCCGTCCCTTAGAAGAGACTGAGCTGGAAAGTGAAACCACTGAACAGAATTAGTGCTGTTCTAGCTCAAGCCAGAACAGAAATGTAAAATAAAACCTGCTTGAGAGATAACTCATGTTGTGGCACTTGTTAACTTGGACATAGCATTATCGCAACGTGGTTACATGGCTCCCAGTTTAGAGCTGGCTTATGCTAGCCAGGTGACAGCGTAGTATAACATGAAAGAGATCAATAAGATAAAATATACTCACTGAAGCAAAAGATTTTGTCTTCTTTAGCTTGGAAAACAAAAGCTGAGTGAAAATATAATGGTGTCTTATAAATGTACTTTTAGAGACAATACTAGAATGGTATAAAACATATTTAAAAGACAAGCCTAGCACAGGAATAAATGACTGGTAGAGAGGTGGTTTTGGACCATTAGACCAGTCAGATTTTAAAGTAATAACTGTACAGTGAGGACAAATACATGAAATAATTTTAGGATATGGTCAATCAGTTTATGAAAGATATTATATGAACTTCTTGTCTCTAATAGGAGGAAACAGAACTTGATGAATGCTGCAGTTCACTTCCTATCCTGGGTCCTGTTGACTTCATAAAGCCTTTGTAGTTTAGTTGAGTGTTATTTTCACAACTGTTCTGAGTCTGCCTTTCTGAAAATTTTGATTTATCCAGTCATCAGAAGTAAAAGATTTAAAATCACTGCTGACCTGTGATTTACCTTTAGAATGAAAGACCAGATCCTGCTGGGGAACTGCTTGATCTCAATAATCTCTCTTCTGAATGCATCACTTTCTTTTCAACCCCCTTCATCTTTTCATCTTAAACAACTACCCTTTATTCATCCATATTTCAAAACCATCTTCACTCTTTCTCTCTGCTGCACTAACAAGATAATAACTCCTAATTTTTAAGTTGCCAACATAGCATATGCAATACTTGCCTTTCAACAAAAAACCTACAAATTGGAGTGTAGAGATGATTAAAGCATGAATGGAAGGCAGTGCATCTGTCAGAGTATCCTCTCTTAAAGGTAACAACCTGTCTCACATCTCTTTAAGGAATGTAGCTAGTTTCCAGAGGTCTAAAGTCAAATACATTGCTTTAGAAAGTAGCTTTAAAGCAAACTGCAGAGCTCTCCACTTGGTAATTTAAATGACTGACCATTCAATTTATGAGCATTCTCAGCAATAAAATTCAGCCTGAACTTAATAATAGCACATTTTATGTGACAAAGATGACAATTACAATCTATAGTTACTGCAGACACCCTTTGGTCTAGGGA
>NW_010431894.1:16679-21637 GCF_000710305.1 Buceros rhinoceros silvestris
GGGAAAGATGACAGTATTAATTACACACACTTGCCATTCGTCAGACTTAACTTGGCAGGCGACTGAGCTCTGAACCATCTTCAGCTTGACTTCTACATTTTCTACTTTCTAATCCACTGGAACAAAGATAATTAGAACAGAGAAAAATTAGAGGCTTTCTTTTTTCTGACTTACTTGTTTAAAGATGTACCAAACCCCTACCACAGTGGCATATTCAGTAACTCCTCAGCCACATTAAGGCTGTGCCACTTTAGTTAAGAATGTCTCAGTGTTTATTTGTCAAAAACTACGTTGCAGAGGTACTGCATACCTCATTCATTTTAATTTGATTTGGATGAAACATGACATGAAAAGTCTCTCAGCTCATATGCAACTTTCACATAATTCTAACATCTCTTACTCTTTCTGTCTGGAGTTCTGTTTTCCATGTTTGTTGACAATTCTATCCTTCTGGGTGAATTAACATATAGTAAATTCCTTTAAAAATTGTAAAAAGCATTTCTCTGTATTTTTTATCAGTTGAAAAGAAAATCATTGATTCTAATTCAGGAAAATATCTCTATTGAGTACTTGCTCTGTATTTAAGGATGCAATTCCATGTAAGGATGCAAGGTCAAATTCTAAAGTAGGTATGAATTTAAGTACATGCATTAACATAATCTTGAGCTGATATATCCATCTAAAAAATCCTTTCAAACAAACTGTTTACCCAGTACTTACCTACCTGTGAAAAAAAAAAAACAAAACAAAACCAAAAAACCCCAGGCAAACACACAGACTTTTGCTGTTTTCCCCAATCAACCCAACTCTTTCCAAGCAGACATTTAGAAGGAAAATCTTTAAAGCATGAGACTTAAGTCAACAAACACAGACCATTTGGGGCTAACAATAAAGGTTAAAACAGAGTAATTAGAAGGAATTAGCACACTTCAAAGTTGAAAGACCTTCTTAAGAAGCGGCTGTTTTTTTCTTTCACAAGGATTCTGTGATGCTCACAAATGCAGCAATCAGCCTCAGGTAGAAAACCCACTTCTGAGGCCACAGGTCCACAACTCTTTGAGATCCCCTGAAGTGTGGACCAACTCCACCATTCCTCCTGTCCTGTCCTGTCGATTGCACTAGTACTGAAGTTATTCAGGTCTCAGAAAAAGCAGGTTCAGAGGGAGGAATCACAGTAAAACATTCATATCTTGTCTCCAACAATTTTGCTGCATGGAAAAGTTCATCAGCAGATTAAATATCTGCTGTCACAAGAGAAGAAATGCATCAAAAGAGAAGAAAAGATGACCCGAAAAATCTTTAGCCTCCTGTGGAAAAACATACTTGAAGTTTGGGGCATTTCATAGGTAACATCCACACTTAAAACTCTTTCCAGCAATATTCAGCCACAAGAAACACTTTGCCACATCTTTGTGACAAAGTATTCTACATGCAAATATTTGCTTTTTGGCTCTACACACTGAATACAATTCAAACGTCAGAGCTAGAGTCTTTGCTGGCCGTCATCTAAGCTGCTAACATTGCTGTTTCACAATATATCTGCTTTATTAAAAAAAAAATAAAATCAAACCACTAGCCCAAACTTAGAGATGGTAAAGGTTTCTCTGTACTTAAATGTGAAAATATGGCTTGAACTAGTAACATTTAAAGATATATTGTTTATGCTGATTAGACTGTTATAAGTACATACATCAGTTTAAAGCATGCTATCATGCACACTATTTATTGTGGACTACATCTCCCTTTTAAAGATGTATGATTGCAATATTGGATGCCATTTTAAAATATCTCAAGGCTTTAATATTTGATCCATGTTGTATGTCTATAAAGAATATTAAGTAAATGTGTCAGGGGAATTGTTGAGGGGTAATAAACAAAGAACTAATCATTAAAAGTGAATAAATCCCATACTTGAGGCAGAACACTTTCAGAACTGTCGGATCCATAATCTGAAATACTCCTCAAATGCCTATACTCAAATATCTACACTTAACAATCAGACTGACTGGCAGAGTATTTTTAACTACTTAATAACAGTTGTGGCTGTAAATCAAATGCACCAAAAATATTTCCTCCTATTTAATTCAAATCCCCAAATACCGATGTTGCAGTCTTCCACTTGCTATAATTCCTCTCAGCTTTAGCCACAAACTAGCATTACTCCACAGAGACACACAAAGAAACCATGCTCATATAAACATGTGCATACAAACACTGCACAAAATTTCCCAGTAGGACAGACTGTGGAAGGAAAAAATTGCTGAAACATGACTTTTGCTGCACACCTAAGAAAAATCGTAAAGCCACAAAATTACTTGCTTAGTGGCTATGCATGTGCTAGTTAATAATCTGGCAGCATCCTCTGCAAGCTACACTTGCAGAGAGATTTTGTAGAGTTTTTAAGGGTTCTGGAAAAGATCTTGTTAAAATTATGACACAAAGCAAAATGGATCCGTGGGGAGATTTTCTTTCTCGTGGTGTATTTACACTTTTACTAGCATGCTTTTGAGGGGATAAAAAAGTAAGATGTATAATATAGATAAACATATACAGGCGAAAGCACACACACAAACACATATACTTGTTTGTTAGTACCATACCACTAACAGTAACAGAAGCAACAGTAAGTACAATGCGTTTAGAGCTAAGATTTACTGCAGTTTGTTCAATTTCCAGTGACTTTGCTGTCAACAGAAACTTCCATGCGAGCCAGCAAAAGTTATGCCTTATTAAAGAACAAAGATGTCTCTCAGCAAAGTGATCATATTCAGCTGCTAGATGGAAAATATTTTTCAGGTGTAAGCAGCTGCCTGGTGTGTGTGGCTGCCCTGTACTGCAGCTGGCTGTGGACAACCTGTGTCCCTTGGGCTTAGGCTGCCTCAGACCACACCTGACTGCTTACATCTCAGAGAGGCAATGTGATATTTGCACACTTCCCTTCCCTGAAACAGAGGATTGTGCAATAAGGCAGTTTACATTCATGAATAATCCTTGTGAATAACAACTTTACCTCTATTACATGTATTTAAAGGGGTTTTCAGGAGCTCTGTGAGAGAACTCCTGAATCTCTCACTGTGAGAGATTGCTGTGAGAGAACTACCTTAATTTCTATCTACTTGCAGCTTCAGTCCCACCCATTAGTGGCTCAGCAATTTCCTTCATTTCCAATTTACTTTCAGATGCTTTGACTCTTACTCTTCCTTCATTTTCCTCTTTCCAAAGGAACAAATTGCAGCTGTTCCCTCTTGTCCTAAAGCAAATTACTCAAAAGACAGGAGTTCACATAAGAACAAGGAGTAATCTTCCTGCCTGATGCAACCTTGTAGGCCCATGCCAAGCCCTTGTGTAAAAACCGCTGCATCCACAAAGCTCATATCCATAGCATGAGTGAGATTTATATGTGGGATACCCTGATCTCTTCTGCTTTATCCTCCTAAGCTGTATTTTCTGTTGCACTTTTGGCTAGAATGAAAAGTCTTTTTCGTATCTTTCTGCTTAGTGAGTATCAGATCACTTTGTAAAAGAAATCTTCTGTCAAGTCCAGCACTACTGGATTTGTATCAGACCTCTTAACCTGCATTTAGCACTCTCCGTAGTGATGTTAGCATTTTGCACTGGACTTTCCATTAAAGAGATTTGGGACTTGATATATGTCAAAATCTAGAATTTCATACAAATCCTTTGAACAATATCAGGTAAAACTTATGGGTTCTAAATTCAGCAAATACAAATTTTATACACACCATATTGTGTTTTAAATAGGATATGCAATCTCAGAGAAAAGTAAGTCAAATTTAAATCTACTCCTTGCAAGCAGATATACTTGTCTCCCTTCCTTGTCTGACATCCTGATTTATTCAACATTTCCGTTACATTTGTTCATGCCCAGCTGACCTTTAAGTACTCTCTTAAGAAAACAGAGGATTTGCCATTCTTAAGACTCATTATTGGTTCATTGTTCACAGTGAATAAACAAACCCATGTTTTCTTACCTATTTCAGTACAAGTTCATGTAACACTTTAATAGAAGTCTTCTCTGTGAGCACTCAGTTGTTGTGGTTCTTGTTCTATGTATTTATGTTTTCTATTCCAATATTCTACAATAATTTTGGATATAACATTTACCCAAACATTTTTCTCCAAGTTAATAATCCACAACAGTTCCAGAAATCTCCACTAAAGGAATAAAATCTCCTCTATCAGCCTCTGCAGTTTGCCTCTATAAAGAATTGTTCTTCATTCCTCTTTGCATTGCCATCCTGATAAATATACATCAGGCAGTGTCAATGTTCTTGCTGCTTGCTCCGTTTTAATTTTGGTGGTTCTGATTGCATACTCTTGCAAAACACTAATATACCTTGCAATTGTTTTAATATTTTCCAGTTGTGGACAGATACTTGGATCCATGCACCCTTTCCTTTTCATGCTTTTGTTATAACTTCACAACTTTGTAGGCACTTGTGCTATAGTGCTTCTCTGATATATTTAGCTTCCTCACATCTTTCCACTTTGCAGTTTCCTGTTCTCTCAGTCAATGTCTAATGTATCTACTGCTTGCTTTCTAGCATTTTAAGTGTTTTTTAATATTTTCATTTTCCAATGTTCAATCTATTGTTTTAGATCTTTGATTCCAATCAAAATGAAATCTCTGATATCTAAATCTGCCTAAGTAGCATGATTTCATGCCTCCGTATGTTAATACTAGTCAAAAAACATCCAAAGGACCTTCCTTCCTTTTGCGGTTTCATTTGGAACCTCTGTGTTCCAATTGCTCTTCTTTTCTTGAGAACAGTGTCCTTCACTCTGACTAATTCATTCTGGCTTACATGCAGACCGTTAAAGTCACCTATAGCTTCAGGTCCAGCAGCAGCAGAAGAAAAGCTGACTTTTCTAAATCTCCTTTCTCAAAGAGCCCATCTGCACACATCTGGGTGTCACATCTTTACCTTACTCTTTCC
>NW_010431894.1:21717-30256 GCF_000710305.1 Buceros rhinoceros silvestris
AGGACTTTGCTACATAGTTTCAACTGAAAGGTTTGTCGTTTTGTTTTATTTTAATGTTTCCAGATCCCTTTTAGTTTGTTTCCTCTCACTTCTGAGCTTCACTTTGGATACTTACTCTTCCCCTCATATCGCCTCTGACACTATGCAATACTTACAGTTTTTCAGAGGGAGACTTTAGCTTGACATGCAGTGTAAAAAGCTAGACACAACCATCTGCCACATGCCACTAATTTCAGCAGGCTGCTTCAATGTCCCTGACACACACCACCATAGCTGGCTCTGCTCTTCAAGGGCAGTGACACATTGCCTTACACTGACAGCCTACAGTTAGTCTCTTCAAGATGTAATGGTTACGCAGAAACCTTGCTGAAGTCAACAAGGCACAATTCAACAATACACTGCTGCTGCTGGTTAGGTGTCCAAATGTGAGCGCTCCCCAGAATGGGTTTTAGGAGATATTGGTCGATCAAGCTAGGAAACCAGGCCAAGAGAATTCAGAGTTTCTTGTTAGGATCATTAAAAAAACCTCACAAGTTACTTCCATCTCTGCTCCCACGCAGAAAAAGTCGTCGGCTGTGAATTGAGATCCTAAGGAAGAAAAGATAACATCTATCTTCTCAAGTTATATTGTTCTAGGGATGCTGCAGTTCTTGGGACAACTTGATGAGAAGTGACAAACAAAAGAAGTAAAATTTGCTATATAATACTTCTAATTTCTATTTTACTTTTGCATCTGTAGTGTTTTGTATTGTTAGTTGACAAGTCAAAAAGTAGCATAATTTGGCAATGATGACAGGTCTGTGATTGTTTTCTTCATAAGCAAAGTGACAAAAGCATGGAACAACAAGTACTTTCACTGAAAGAAATTGTCTTTTTAGTTCTCTAGCAGATTTGAAAAACACAAAATTGAGGAAAATACATGATTTCACTCTAGGGAAAGCCTTGAGGTAGAAGCTTGGTGATGAAGCCAAAATTTTTTCATTAATACTTACTTGCATCTTGTAGAGAAAGAATAGGGAAGTGAAGAGAAGGTAGTTGAGCATTTATATATTACTGACAATAAACTTCAGAAGAGCTGCATCTAAAACTATGTAAGGTATAATTTGATCATAAGATGCACTTTGTCAGGCAAAGCAGATGATGTTCAGACTTTACGTTTTCTCTGAAGTGAAAAATAGACATGGTTAAGTGGGAGAAGGTGGTGTCCCAGAGCTGAAAGTCTGACAGTCTTATGACTCATAGCTGCCCAGATTTCATATGGTCATTTCAAAGGTACAGTTAAGTTCAAAGTCTGGCATTTTCATACATTTTCTCTTTGACATTTCTGAACCAACTCCACAATTTCACGAGCTTTGAAACCAAACTTGGA
This sequence comes from Buceros rhinoceros silvestris, assembly GCF_000710305.1. Classification (NCBI taxonomy): domain Eukaryota; kingdom Metazoa; phylum Chordata; class Aves; order Bucerotiformes; family Bucerotidae; genus Buceros; species Buceros rhinoceros. The sequence continues at coordinate 23,087 of NW_010431894.1, forward strand.
GCTCTACAGGTACTGCATCTTGTTCCTCAGCTGTGCTAACCACACCCACTTTCATCACTTTCATCATCTTTATTTAAAGAAACATTTTCCAAAAAGGATCCCAAGGTTCATAATTTTTATCTTGGTGCTTAGAGATCATTTCATAGGAATCAGATGCCTAAATATCATTTCAGATTGTAGTAGCCTCCTAGCAAAGATGATTTTAGATCGCTGAATTGTATTTATTTATAACTTCCTATTGTTCAAAGACTTGTCGTATGTTCACTTAGAAATACACAGCAGCATATTATTTATTCAAAAAAGTCAATAAGAACTTGATTTTAAAACCCACTGAATTCAAAGGGAAGATTCCCATTTCTTTCAGTTGCCCATTTAATCAGGTACTGACCTACTTTGTTAGGTCTTGCTAAAAAACCCCACCATTACGTTCATTTATGAGAGCAAAACCTTAGATCAGTCAGATCCAAGAGTTTGTTGTTGCCAAAAGGGATTGTCCTGTCATTTGTAGCCAGGGTCCTTGAGAGCACAAGCATCAGATGACAAAAGAAGCCTTGACAGGCACAGGTCAATTCTGGATGAGCTGGAGCTGTAAACTCAAAGCACAGATGTCACTTAATGGTCACTATGGGAGCGCAACTTTGAGAGCTGGGCAGAGCCAGCTGCAATATGTAACCATATCCAAGAGGTGTGAGACCTTCCATACTTGGTGAGAACAGAGAAAGGAGAACAGGAAGGTGCAGTCACATCTCACAGACAATGGAGGAACAGAGGAATCACTCACACTCTGGCTCTCCCCGATATGCCAAGCCCGGTTTGCGTCTCTGCCCTCCCAAAATGAGTCCTCCTTCCTCTTCCTCATTTGTCATCCCTCATATTTTTTCTGCTGCAGCAGTCGTATATAAAGCTTTTTCTTTTCCTGTACAGTTGGATCAAGTAGATTGGAATTGCAAAAAACATGTGCCTGCCTGTCTTTTCTGTTCCCACCTTCTGACACAGAAAGGTGACTGACACCACAACAGTGAACCATGGTAAACTAAAATGCAACATCTTCCTACCCACTACTAGTTCCCTCCATGCCCTCTCCTGTCCCCAGCCACCCCCACAGCACCTTGAATCCCTACCCTGAGTCAGCCCGAGCCTTACTTTGACTCCCCTGGGAGTGAGTTTCTTCTTGCCACCTCAACAAACAAGAACCAGCTTAATGAGCTGAATTAGCTCATCAAGGGCCAGGTGCATGCCTGAGGGAGTGCAACATGGATACCTGCCTGATGGCCAGGGATGGACCAGAGGGGGAAGCAACGAGTTGGGGAGGAGCTGGATCATAACTCTCTGTCACAAGCTGTTAGATCAGCTCAATCCTTTTCAACCATCCCACCCTCACTGACCATTCCCAGCACTGAATCCCTCCTAGCAGCTTCCCAGTACTAAAAATGTCATTCTTAGCCATTTTGTTGCAGCAATGAGTATTCAGCGGATTTGATATCCAATAAGCGTATTTCTGTCACGGTAAACTTTTAGACATCCAGAAAGGAAGAGTATTTTTCACCAAGCTTTAAACCAATTGTGATAAGAAATTTTCAATTAGAAAGCTTTGATAAATTATTTAACAGATGACACAAAGACAAATTGAGAGTTAAACTACTTTGAAGATGTGTTTTTAGCTAGGCTTTATTCCTCTCAAAGAATTATATCTCTATTATAATTGCTCCCATGATACCTCAAAAATACAAGCTATTTCAGCTGTATCTGTAATAACAGTCTCACATGGTAGCACCCATAACACTCACTTAAAGAGTGTTTTTAAAGTTTTCATAACAACCGCCCATTTTACTGCTTAAATTTTGACCTCCGCAGTGTCACAAGCCTCACTCGCTTAAATAATCTTTATTATCAAGACAAATCCTAACATTTTTCCCCACCTTCCCTTTGGACTCAATGGGACTAAATTGCCATTGACTCCAAGTGGAACTGATTTTAAATAGATACATATATGCACAGGCATTACAAAATTCTAGGCAGAGTACGCTTGGCATCATTAAATGTTTCTAGGTTAAATATTGACTATAACTACAATGCTCAGTTTCTCTACCAAAACTTTCAATTTACTTGAGAACTGTAATCAGGCTCCCTGTAATCAGCCTCTCTCAGGCTTCACTCTCAGAGGCTTTCTCAGAACAAGATTAATTTTGATCTTTCTTAGCTGGGGGTTTTACTTCAACATCTATGGACTGCATCAGACATAAATATATTTTGTTCCTTATAGAATGGTGGTGATAAACACATCTATTGTCATAATATACCAAAATAATTGGTTTACATTGTTGGCTGCCCAGCAGGTATTGGATTTCTCTTCTCATCCAGTGATTAGAACAGTAGTCTGAAAAGACTCTCATATGATCTTGCACAGATGGATATTTAAAAAGGACATTTCAACAAATCAGGTTATATAGAAATGTTTTAGTAGGTTGTCCCTGTAGAAAGTAGATCTAGAAATCCATTTTTAAAAGTGTGGGTCCCCTAAGGCTAGACATCTGTATACCTCTACAAACTAGCCGTTAACCATGAAGAAATGCCCAGTCTGTTGGGTGGGGGAGAACATAACCTATTGATAATATATGCTGCAGCCTAATCCAATTAATCTTAACGGGCGATTTAGGTCCTAATCATGTCTTAAGCATGTGACATGTTAATACATGCCCTACAGACAATATAGCAGAAATATGCTATTTATAAGGGAAAACAAAAAGGTAGTGTGTTATCCTGAGCAGGTGGGCAGATATGAGCTGTTTTCAAGTTGGTGTTTGCTAGGATTTTGAAAAACCAAAGGGAATATAATGAGTCACCGCATTGGAATAATAAATACATAGTTAACAACAGCTGAAACCTCAAGGGCCACAGACCTGCCTGAATTGAGACTATATGAGAGAAAAGCGTCTCAAACAGAGGTTTCAACAACGTTTCACTACAAGAGTAGTATGTTCTCCCCTCCAGGACTCCCGTTCTTGGCAGGCCTCGGCCGCCCTGTGCCCGGGTCTGTGATGTCCAGAGGTAGAGCAGCGACTCTTTCACGGGCACCCCCTTGCCGTGGGGAAGGAGCTTGTGTGCCCTTGTGAGGTTGAGAGCTGTGCTGCTGGTGGCATGTGCCTCCAGTAGGGTCTCCCAAGCCAGACAGGTCTCAACTGAAGGGTCAGACAAAGTGTGTCCATGGGCAGGATGGGCTCACTAGCCTTCGGGCAGCCATCCTAGGAGAAGGACAACTCTGACTCCAAACCCGGGCAGATGGAGCTCGTTTAGCCTTGTAAGGCATCCATCATCTAGGAGAAGGATACTCTAACCAAACCTACGACCTGAGGACTTCGCTGTCACCGTCCAAGCTTGCTAGGCCCTGGCAGATGAACCTCAGGTGTAAAGGGTGGAGCCAGTTCCGTGCACGCTGCGCCTCACCTAAAAAATCCACCGCGCAGGCCGGAAGGGTGCACACATCACTTGCAGTGAATGTGGGAAGAGCCCTTCCCAGATCTTCGTTCGTGAAGCCAAGCCATGATGATGAGTATGTTCTACCGGGTCATAAATTTTTTTCTAGATTGGTCTGGCCAGTCTGACTCACAGACTTCACCTCTCTGCAATATGTTACTAGTAAATTTGGGTGTGTTTTCAAAGAGCTAGCTACTCATAACTCTTTCATCTGCTGCACAACTCCCTAGTCATGATTCAGAATTATCAGAAGAGCCCCTAAAAGAAAGGAAAAAACAAGCAATTAATGACCTGGATGGAGTGTGTCCTCAGTAAGTTTGCAGATGACACAACTGGAGGAGTGGCTAATACAGCAGAAGGTTGTACTGCCTTCCAGAGGAACCTCAACAGGCTTGAGAAATGGGCCAACAGGAACTTCATAAGGTTCAACAACTGCAAGTGAAAAGTCCTGTGTCTGCGAAGGAACAACCCCAAGCACCAATATACGCTGAGGGCCACCTAGCTGGAAAGCAGCTTGACAGAAAATGAGCTGCTGGTTCTGGTGGACATCAAGTTGAGTGCGAGCTAGAAATGTGGCCTTGCAGTAAAGAAAGTGAATGATACCCTGGACTTCATTAGGAGGCATGTTGCCAGCACTCTCAGCTGATCATTCCCCTCTGCTCAGCACTGGTATGTCCAATTCTGGTCTCCCCAGAACAAGAGAGACATGGACATACTGGAGAGAGCCCAGCAAAGGGACCAAAGCATTTATCAAGCGAGGACAGGCTTAGAGAACTGGTACTGTGTAGTCTACAGAAAAATCTCAGGGGGATATCTCATCAATATATACAAATGCCTGAAAGGAAGAAAAAAGGATGAAGCCAGACTCATTTCAGTGGTGCACAGTAACAGAGGCAACAGGCACAAACTGATACACAGGAAGTTCCCTATGAACGCTTTTTTACCATGAGGGTGGCTAAGCACTCGCACAGTTTGCCCAAAGTGGCTGTGGAATCTCCAACCTTGGGACACTGTTTCTAGAGCGGTCTATTCGAGCAGCCGTGCTGGAACAAATGACCTCCAGAGGTCACTTCCAACCTCAACCCTTCTGTGATTCTGTGTGATCTAGGGACCAATTCAGAGATTAGGGAGGTTTCTTTCTCATGGAAAACACTTTAATATAGGCTAATATGTTTAGAGACTGTAGTGACTGGCGGGAACCACCAGTAATCAATCTCTTGGATAAAGATAGTGAAGAGTAGCTGAAAGTTGCACTACTAAGCTATAGAGTAAATCAAACACTGTGGTGCATGAGCTTTCCTGTAGTGCCATACCTCATCTATTTTCTCCTTTTTGTTGCTTAATGTCTTTACCTGTGCTGCTCTGAGATTCTTATTGTTTTACTTCCTTTTATTGCCATCCCACCTCCTGGGGTGCATCAAGACGCAACTAGCAAGTCAAGGATGGTGATTGTCCCACTCTACACTACACTGGTGCGGTCCCACCACAAGTACTGTGTGCAGTTTTGGACACTTCAGTACAAGGACATCAGACTGTTCAGGTATGCCCATTGGAGGGTGACCAAACTGAGGTCACTTTGTTTATTCAGCTTAGAGAAAGCTGAGAGGTGACTTCATCATAGGGTACACTTCCTCAAGGAGGACAGCAAAGGGGCAGATGCTGACCTCTCTCTGGTGACCAGCAATAGGAGGAGATGGAATGAACCTGCATCAGGGCAAATTCAGACCAGACATGAGGAAAAGGTTCTTCACTGAGAGGGTATTTGGTCACTGGAACAGGCTCATCAGGGAAGTGGTCAAAGGACCAAGCCTGTCAGAGTTCAAGAAGCATCTAGATGATGCACTTAGTCATGTGGTTTAGTTTTAGGCAGTCCTGTGAGGAGCAGGCAGTTAGACTCAATAATACTTATGGTTCCCTTCCGATGTGAGATATTGTACGATTTTATGGTTCTATGATTCTACACATCACAAATATTTTACGGCAGAATAAATTAGGGAGAAAATTTTTCCTCCTTGGGCAAACTGCCACCTTGTCAGCTGGCATGTGGCTATCACTCTTCTTCCCCCACACATAAACGCTATGTTGAGCCAGGTGATAAGACAGTGTCTGGTACATTGGGTCAGAAAACAGAAGGAGGAGCTATGGGATCAGACTAGGGCAGAGGTGCTTATTCGCTAGGAAAGAGGTCATCTGGTACCTATCACCCTTCTGTGGGATGGATAGGATGTATCTGGATTTTAGTTTCTACAGAGCTGGACATAATTAACATGGTGGATACAGATGCTCAGTAACTAAGATTATTTCGTTAGTATGTGTTTGAAATAATCTTCTGAAAATAAGGATTCATGCTTTTGTAACTGAGACATTTGGCTCTGTGTTTTGTAAAACCAGCTAATGGATTTAAACTGTGGCAGTGTATAGCCGCTGGCTGGCAGAAACAAGTAGTCTCATAAATGACCGATCTTCTGTATTGGGAAGTTGCCTCCACAGACTATCCCTGTTATAGCTTCCTATGCCGCTCTTAAAGTAATTGAGAGGTCTCGTGTGTACTGGGACATCATAAGTAAATAAGTTCTGGTTTTTCATTTCCCTTTCTACCACCCCTTGGAAGTGATTTTCTTTTTAAGTCAGTGAAAAAAATATGATAAAGCTGTTGGCTCTGGGAATTGAATTGCTTTCACGGAGGATTGAACATACTGCATGCAGCTGATTAAAATATAAAAATGCAGGAGGAAAGCTGCTCTGTGTCTAAAAGAACATGTGGCTTTGGAAGTCTTTTTAATCTTAGCTGGAATGCATTTGATGGATCAAATTTTGAGAGTCTGATAACAGCTAGATCAATTTAGTTTTTCTCTCTGGCTAATAGTTCTGTAGGGCATAGACATGCAACTTGTTACTCTTGAACGTGTGTATAGCTGCTGGGAACTGCAGCTTTCAAACTTTTGAGTAATAGGATATACATCTTTTATCCTCATTGTTGACAGAACACAGAATTTTGACAGATTTGCCTGCAACTTGCGAAGAGGATGTAATCTGCAAAAAGGTCCTTCAACATTTGTATTTAAAGGTATTTAGGGTGCTGGTAGGAGGACACGTGGGAGGAATGTTGTTCTGGATATGAAAGGCCTAACAAAATTCTTTGGACTCTCTTCTTGCTGCGAATAAGAAACGTTTAGAAGGTCAGGCTGTTTTTGAGGCTCTCATTAATGAGACATTTGTGAAATGTTTTCCTTTCATTTGAAATAGAAATTCAGAGCTACAAAATTAACCCTATCATCCCTCCTCCCCCCGAGAAGCTATTCAGTTTCGTAATTTCCATTCTCTTCAGATCAAGAATTTTTCCGTCTAGGCTGAGATATCATATTCACAGACACCCTAGCCCAGATTAGAAATCAAATAAAAATAGCTAGAAGAACAGTAATCTCTCTTGATGAATGGAGAATCACATTCTGCTTCATATTCCAGTGTAACAATTGGTCATACAGCGAGAATCCCTTAACATATTTTTAAATAAATAGTGGATCTATAATAAATACAGGAGAGGAAAAAACTTGCTATTATCTATTTCAATACAGCACAGTTTCACATACAACATTTGAGACCATGAACTGAAAGAATAATTTCTAGAACACAGCCCTTCAAGTTACCTCAGTGTCCCGGTTTGGACTAAACTTCCTGGTTTGAGCTGAAACTTCC
>NW_010431895.1:0-8571 GCF_000710305.1 Buceros rhinoceros silvestris
GGGGAAAGCCCTTCCCAAATCTTCGTCCATGGCGAAGCCAAGCCATGATATTAAAGAAGCAATAATGCATATAAATGCATGAAACTTAGCCTCAAATGGGTTTATCTTTACTAAACAAAAACAGAAAGCAAAAGCTTAATACAATTTGTGGGTGGGGGCGGGGGGGAGCAACAGGAAAGGAGTTTTGATCTTACATTTACAAAGTAATATAGGTGATCATTTTTAAACATGTGCCGGAAGAGGGAAACTGTGATGCGTCCAAACACAGCGTTATTGCTAATTAGCCAATGATGTAAAAGGATGGTGTCAAAACGTGGACTGACTACCGTGCTTGCAGGAGTGTGCTACTTCTTCAACCGTAATTAGACGATTCCAATACAGAGTATGATATTGTTTGGACAGATGGTCCCCATGAATTATCCCAATAAGGACGCAGTACAACACTTCATTAGTAGGGTCCTTCCCTGAAGAACCCCATGGGTGCCAAGTGAAGCAACAGCACCTGGAAGACATGCTTGTCTGTTTGTCTGTTCCCATTTATCTCTAGGTGGAGGTGATTAGATTAGGTCCAGCTGACAGTAATTTAGTTGTTATTCAGAGCTTACTTCATGCTGTAGAGTAATTGAACGAAGAGACTTGTGTTGCCTCCATGCACTAGACCGACAAAAAAGAGCATTGAACTGCAGCGTGTCAGACTCAGAAGAACCTAAAGCGTCAATTGACAAAAGGGGTAAGGGATAAAAAATTGACAAACATTGTTTAAAAACTGTCACTTTTGGCCAGAGGAGTGAATGCAACTTGCCAGAGTTATCTTTTCTCCTCCAGAATCCCCCCAAATTACTGCTGATTGACAAAATGACAATGATATGATGAGTCCAGCATTTTTTTGTGTTGACAAACCTTTTTAGTTATACTAGTGTGCTTTAACACGTTGACAGTAATGTTCTTGAAATCAGAAGAGTGTGAGTCAGGTTTCAGGATGATACATTTCACTTAGATACCATTGGGATTTAAATGGCGAGCTTGTCTTTTTCTCTTCTGTATATTTGGAAGGCTTTGGGGCATTGTTTTTTATGCATAAGCACTGAACGATAAACTGGCTGCAAGAAGCTGACTATTCCTGTTGTTCACTGAACGCAAAACTCTCGGTATGTCGTGGTTCTAGGTACAGGTTTGGGTTTGATTGCATTGATTTAATTGCTTCAGCTTTCCATTCTGTCTTTAGTCTGTATGCTGTATATCAGCTGAACTGGCTAACTGCTAACAGTAAGAATAGGAAGTGACTGTGTAAACAACTCTCTAGCAATCCCAGTGGATCCCAATACCGGCATTTAACAGTTGACTCAAAGGTAACAGAGGAAAAGAAGAAAAAGTAAAAAGAATAGAATGTTCTGATCCTTAGTTAATAAAAATGATACATTCATAACAACAGTTTAGCATGCAGAAGAGTGTATATATATGGCTTTTGAGCTTGGACCTTCACACCCCTGCATCTTGTTTCTTTATTCTTGTCTAGAATGATAATTACCCATATGCTAGGTCACAAAAAGATATATATGGTAAAAAAAAGTATGAATATGCATAATATGAGGTCACCATTTGTCATTTGCTCATTTTTGTCTTTTTTTTTTATTTCTTCTGTGAGCTATGTTCTGGAATATAAAATTAAACACTTTCAGTCATAATTAAACAAATTAACTATAACTTTAGAATTCAACTGTTAACAGAACACACACGATCTTTTCTCATGGTCTGTGTCAAGGGCTTGTTCAAGAACATCCTAGAGACCACACATCCATTTGGCTGGATTTCCTCATGTTTATAGATAATTCTTTTGGCCTGTATACAGTAGGTAGCAGTAAGGAATCTGTGAATGGAAGGAGAACGCTTCCTCCTAGATTTCTATTTCGAATACCAAGTTGTGATTTTTATTGTTTGTTGTCCTTTGAAAGCTGTGTTTGCTGAGTGTTTATGTGGCAGGTGAGCATAGCTGACAAGCCATCAGGCTCCTCTACACCTCTCTCATAGGTTAAGAAGTTATAACTTTGAGATATTTGCCCATTGATAAAAACTGCATGTGCTATGTGTTATTGAAGACTAATACATCTTCCAAGTTAAAAGTCTGTAGAATTTAGTTGAAAGCTGACATGAAACACGTGTATATCATTGACACATCCTCCTTTTGCTCTGCCTAGTGCGAACTAGTAGTATTTCTGCTAGTGTTAGTTTAATTGCATTTATTATAAGCCCTTGAGCTACCAAAGCAGTCTAGATGAGACTTATTTGGAAGATTTAACCAAGATTTAGGCAGTCAACAACTTTCTTCCCTATAAGCACCAAATACTTGCTTAGTTTTCAGTGCAGCTCATTTCCTGTGTCAGGTGCTTATAGATTGTAGCTGCATGCTTGCTTGGAATCTGAAAGACAGGAGAACAAAGTCTTGGGAGTTTCAAACAAGTGTTTTTAATGACACGTTCCAGAGTACGTAGCGTACAAAAATAGCAAGCTTGCAGATTGCAAGGGAAGTAGTACCTATAGATGGATTTTCTAAGGACTGTTTCTCATTCTAAGGACTGCTTCTCTGCTGTTATATAATCTAAAAAACCCATCCTTTTTAACAAGATCTACTTACTTAAATAAGTTTTACACTTATTTGGCAAGCAGTTCTGTTGCAGAATACTTAGGAGAAAAGCAAGTCATCTTGAACTGATACCAGAAGAAGTTAAAATTTATAGACCATCTTTAGGACTTGTGTAATGAAGCTATACATTAGAGAAACAATGCTGACCTATCAAAAAGTTAGAATTGCATCTTCTTTTTTACTATACCTGAAGTGTCAGCGTTGCAAATTAATTTCTTCCACAGTACACAGAGTGATGGTTTTCCATGTCACAGTAAATCCTAAAAGCCAAGCCTGAAGATGGAGTCACTGTTTTGACACGTCTCTTTGTGCCTAGCTGTTTGGAAGAGTGCTGCAGTGCACCTAACTGGTTGTGACAGCGGGAAGCCGATGTGGCATGCATTATTTGCCTTGATAGTGTTTTCTCATTTTATAAAATGCAAAGCTGAAGAAACATGGAAAACTACCTGCCCCTAAAACCACTTTTACATGCAGAGAAGACTTATATTTCACATTGTTATTGCCTAATATCATCACATTTAAGACATCAGTTTAGAGAAAGAAATTCAAGCTGCACAGGTATTTGTGAAGGTAGCATAGCAAGAACATAGTGTAAGAAATTGGTTGTAGTCATGATATTGTAATGTAGTACCAGGGAATATGAATTTCAGGAATCTTTACTGCATTCCACTGGAAATACATAATGGATTGAAGCCACTTTTATTGTTGTATTATGTACCTGTCTTAAGGTTTTTCAGGATGTTCACTACAAAGTCTTTTTTCTGATTGTTTGCAGAGAAGTTTTGGTAATGCCCAGTAAATGCATAAGCATAATCTTTTCCATATGAGTTCCACCATAACTATAAGAGCAAACCTGGGTTTAGGTTTATCAGTCCACTTCCAATTCACTATGATGAAAGGTTTAGTATTTGGAGGAAAGGAATTTACCTGCAGTTACCTTTTAAAGATGTTTGCTTTCTGCAGACCGGTGTGGAGAGACCCTTGGACTGTGCTCCAGGGAGGAAAGCAGCCTATGTGAATTCATGCCTGTTACTCAGCACTCTTGGAAGGTGTTATGTGCTAATTAGGAGAAAGCTTTGCTTGGAGTTTGACCATACCAGATAACGGAAAGTTCACTCCTCATTCCAGTTTTCTCTGTTTCCTGTGATGTGTGGCCAGTTCTGGGGGAGCTCAAGTTGCAGACTTAGTGTTGGTGTGATAATACCTTTAGGAGCATAGACCTTAGCTAAATGCATTTCTGTTAATATGATACAGGTAGTCATAGACAATAAGCAGATCGCATGCCTTAGCTAAGACCAAGGCACACGCACACAAAGGAAAGGGAAAATAAAATGTAAAAAAAGATAGTACTTCCTGCTTCTCTCAATCCTTGGTAAATATAATCTCCAATTAAAGATAACTAAAATCTAATGTATTTATTGTAAGATATAACAGAGAAAACAGAGTATAAAATATTTTTTTAAAAGAGCTATACTAAAATACAACGTTTTGCTAAGACAATATCCTTTTTGTCCTCTTTTGTGACCCATGGAGGAATGTATGTTTATACTCATCTATTACTATCCTGCCACAGTCATTTACTTAGAAATAATAGTAAGTATGTGGTGCTTATGGGGAAGAAAGATATTGAATACCTAAATCTTGTTTTCACCTTTCAAGATGTTTATATTCATCTATTACTATCCTGCTACAGTCCTTTACTTAGAAATAGTAAGTATGTGGTGCTTATGGGGAAGAAAAACAGAGTATAAAATATTTTTTTAAAAGAGCTATACTAAAATACAACGTTTTGCTAAGACAATATCCTTTTTGTCCTCTTTTGTGACCCATGGAGGAATGTATGTTTATACTCATCTATTACTATCCTGCCACAGTCATTTACTTAGAAATAATAGTAAGTATGTGGTGCTTATGGGGAAGAAAGATATTGAAAACCTAAATCTTGTTTTCACCTTTCAAGTAAGTCTCATCTAAAACTTTGTTTATTTGTATGTGCTTCATTCTCTAAGTTTATTTCAAACAGAGTCCTTTCATGTTTTGCATTTTATGAAATGTCTAAACAAGTCTATACGGTGTCTTCATAGGATAACTCCAGCAGAATGTACCTTAAAAGTTTTCAGTGGGTCAAAATTTAGGTTCGAAAGTAAGAGAGAACAAATGTTGGGCCTGTTTGGTGCCAATTTAAATAGTAGTTTGAGCTGTTAATTAGGTCTAAATTGGTAAACCAAATTCAGTAGAAGGGTGGTGTCACATGAACTGATTTTGCATTTAGTATGTGTGTGCAAAATAAGTGTCTTAGGTGGGGAATCAAACTCAAGCTCTGAAGTGAGCGGTATTCCCTGTGAACAGGCGATGCAAACGTGGAGTTTGGTCACAAACACAGAGGGCCCAAAAACGCGTGGGTGCAGCTCATCTCCTCTTCTACGTTCTTGCCCTCTGAATGTTAAATCAGCTCAAGGCTACTCATCTCACACCTATTTTTCACTCATTTGCTATCCTTCTTTACAGCAACACTGATTTTAACCCGGTTATTTTCACAGAAGTTTCATTCATTGGACCCTCTGCTTTCTGGAAAGTGGCTCAAATTACGTGCAGCTTCAAAATCTAACTAGTGAAATTACCATGATTAAAAGCTAAGTGGATGTCAGAACAAGTTTGCATTTGTAATGCTTCTGAAATGATCTCCCAGGTGACTAAAAAAATTAGAGAAGAGTCAAATATTGACATTTTTAGGCCAAAGATTAATTCAGATGACCAAATCCGTCAGGTGTTGTGATCACGGTGACTGCATGTGTTATCAGTCTGAAACGGTATTTCTACCCCTAGACTGTTAACTCTATCAGAAAACTGTGGTACAACTGGAAAGCTTTGAATAGTCCACTCACAATTCTTGCACAGTTACTTGGTGGGTTTGATATCCTGGGAAAGGTTAATGGACCGTAATGTGTAATAATTTAGTATTAACATTCAGAATCATCATCATCACCACTTTCATGCCGTACAGTTAAGGGATTTTTTCATTACACCCTTTTCCTGAAAATGCACTCCAGTCTAATTAGTGGAAAGCCATATGCTCATTCTTTTAGTTGCAAGAACAAAGGTAGCTGTCAAAGGTTAAAGCTAACAGCATTTCTGTGTTAAATGGGGACTGGCTCGGAAAGCCCGTTTACTCTTCCCGCTCCTCACAATACTTGTCCTCTCCTCCCTTCTTATGTTGATTTTTGAGCTCATTGGTGCTTGATTTCCTTGAAGAATGGGCAAGACTCAGGCTTCTGTTTTTCTGGATTCAGGGAGCTCCTAGCCATGAAATCCATTTGCTGATTGTTCTGCCCTCCTCTGCCAAAATGTAGTAAAAGTTTTCTCGCTGGGTGTGATTCTTTAACAAAATGTTAACTTAATGCTCTGTTTTGTTAGACTAATACTTGATAGTGTTTTATGTATTTCAGCAGAAAAATGAATTGGGAACATCCTAGCACCAGAATGCAGCTACATTGCCCACAATGTCTGTTAATTAACGTGGCTCACTGGCACTGCTTAAGGGTCACAGCAGTCCTTACTGCGGTAGATAGTGGAGGAGGCTGATATCAGAAAGTGTGGACAGTGCTATGAGAAACTCAAAACACAATTGCCAGCTTTCTCTGAGCTCATTTGCAACCTTCTGACTGCCAGGTGTGTTTAAATGTCTCACTCTCAATCTCGATTGGATGCAGGAAGCAGCTGGGCATCTTCATGTTTCGTAGCTTTCTGTGATATTTGGAACAAGATAAATTGTGTCTGTGTAAATGAAGTTACTGGCAGCTGTAAAAGGATTTTTGCTGCGAAATGATGAGCCCTGATTGAGCAAAGGGTCTCTGTCCTGCAGAACTGACTGCTGAAATTGAACAAAAATCATGCAAAATTCATAAATTAATGTCTAGCTGAATGCAGTTGCTTTGCAAGAGCATCTGTGACTCTAAAAATGGTAAGCTCTTTTGATGGGACTTAGATATCTAAGTTCTTTGGATTAAAGCATTTTTTAAAAGCTTAACTGATTTTGTCACTATGGCTGATCTGTAACCTTTGTATTCTTTTTAACTGGTAGACTGCCTTAAAAGTGAAATCAGAATTAGCTGGCTGTTTTTTTAAAAGTAACTCCTGAATTTTCAGAATGGAGTTTAGAGAAGTTTGTTAATTTTTGCAGTAATGGTGATTGTAGTGGTGGTGTTCCTGATTTATTTAATTCTAATTTATGGGGAAAATCAGGTCTAGAGGATTTGCTACATTTTCTGGACTTTTGAAGGTGAAGAAGCAGAAACTGATAGCACATGACAGCTCAGTGATGTGAATCATTGGTGGGACTGGTGTTGATTTCGTTACAACTCCTTAGTCTGCAGTGGAATTACTCCTAACTTATACTGTGTTTGAATCAGCTGAGAATCAGGCTGAAAGAACACAGACAAGCTAAAACCACAAGTTTTGTTTGATAATATAAGCATGTGCAGTCTAAGACAGTATTTGCAGAGAAATGTTGAAATGACGATTTGAGTCCTGTGAGTAATGCCGAGAGCTTTACAAAGGCTTTTCTTGTTTGAAACCCCAATTTCAATACTGCCATGGAAATCTAAGATACAGATTCCAGGTAGGGGCTGAAAGTGCAAAGCAACCAAATAATTCTGTGTTTGGTTTGTATCGCCCCATATCACCATATTAAATTAAGAAAGTTTTCTAAGGAGTGTGTGGCATAACGCGGAGATTTAGTGCTGTGTATAATAAGAAAATTTTAAGTTAGGTGAATTTTAATGACCAAAGACTGTCATGTTGACAAAAGTTACTCCATGATGTTATGACTGTTAGAAAAGGCTGCTATATAATTTCAGTCTCAGGAAAATACTTTATTGCATCTTTTGAACAAGAATTTTTAGTGTGGATAGAGTTGAAGAATGTTGTTTGCATTTTTGTATTTCATAATTCAGAAACAGCAAGAAGGATTTTTATGGCACCTTTTTGAAGTTCAGCGGAGTGAAATACAGTTCTGTCAAGAACTTGACAATTCTGTCAGGAAGAGGTTTTAGCAGTAGTAGTATTTTAACAGATCTTTGAGTTGCTTGGTGCAATTTACTTAGGAAAGGAACATGTCTCAGGGCAGGATATTTATGTCAGCTAAAGAGCTGATAGTTTATTATGGAAAAGGAGATACTATTACATGAACACTAAGACTGCTCTTTTAATTAGTTTTTAATCAGATAAGATGTCAACGGTTTGGCCGAGGTGAGCCAAGCCCGGAGATGTAATACCCTTCTCTATTTCAAAAGAAATAGGAGAAAGAAGAAAAGAATTTGAGAGACCTCTAAATGCCTTTTGGAAAACTGAAACAAAGTTTAATAACACTATAAGCAGACACGGATTAAATACAAAAGAAAACCCGCGGGGTATTAAGGGGTTTGTATGGGATGGAGAGGCGAGGGTTAACTGCGGGTCGGGGCAATAGCAAATGAACCGTGGCAGCAATCAAAGATGGCAGCAGCCACGTGGTCTCCCGCGGGGCAGGACGAAGAGAAACTGCGGCAATTACGATACCCCAGGCACCGCGAGTAAAAGCAGAATATGCACAATCCTACCAGTCTTCATCGTGGAATTGAGGCGAAGCATAATGCAGACCTGGGCGCACGGGGCGAAAGGGTCCGGGACCCACATGGTGCGTGCAGCGGTAATCTGCTTTTCTGCAGCGGCAGCTCTCTGCCAAGAAACAGCAGTCGGCTGCCAAAAGTGGCGAGAGCGGTGGTGGCGGCTTTTTTTTGCGGCGCGGCTGCGGTGGCGGCTTTTTTTTGTGGCGCGGCTGCAGTGGCGGCTTTTTTTTGTGGCGCGGCTCACAGCAGTGAGCAGTGGCGCGCGGCTTGGCTAGTCGCTGAAGTGGCAAGAGCTTGTCTGTCCCCGGCACAAGTGGCAGCAGT
>NW_010431895.1:8634-33113 GCF_000710305.1 Buceros rhinoceros silvestris
ATTGCTGCCCGCACATACGTCCGGTGGGAAAGACAGTGTTATTCCAAGTGGTCCGGGGTGGAAAGAGAGTGGCAAGAGAGTGAGGCAAAAGCCAGGCACGGCTTTTTAAAGGACAAACGGTGCAAATAAAAGCCCATGAAAACGGCACACAGTCCATCCCGGGCTGGTCCTAGCAGTGTGGCTGCAGCAGCGAGAGCAGCACGGCGGTTAGGGGTTTTCCTGGTGGCTGCTGGAGTTCAGAGATGATTGCTGCCCTCACATACGTCCGGTGGGAAAGATAGTGTTATTCCAAGTGGTCCGGGGTGGAAAGAGAGTGGCAAGAGAGTGAGGCAAAAGCCAGGCACGGCTTTTTAAAGGACAAACGGTGCAAATAAAAGCCCATGAAAACTTTTAACCAATTGAAATGCAACTGATGTCACGTGGCAGGGAATATTCCAATTGGTCAGTTTAAAACAAAGCTTCCAAAACAGAAGTTTTGTTAAGCGGTGACATAAGAACAGGGAGTATAGGTAAAATTAGGGTTCCTTTATCAGTCTTGGGCCAAGATTGATGCAATTCTATCAGAATATATGCTTATGGAAGAACTTCCTTTAAAAGTAGTGCTCTTCAGCAATGCATCAGTAGGTGGGGGATGTAAGGGGGGGGGATAGAGGCATCTTCAGGGGCAGGGAGTAGGAAGGTGGGCATCCCTGCATCTGCATCTCTGCTGGTGCAAGAGTTAGGGAGCACTGGGTGAAACTGGTAAGAGCTGAGTTCAAGACAGATTACTTTTCACAGAGCAGGCAATATACTCCTCAAAATAATTGCCGCAGATGGCTGTGAATGCTCAGAATTTAAAAGCGTGCCACTTAGGTCAGGGGGCGATTGGGTTAGAACTTGAAAGAGAAAAACCATGGTAAGATAGTAAGTAAAGGGAAACTGTATTTGACTCGGGAAATCTCGTGAGCTGAAAATAGTTTGATATGGAGAGCACCAAAGGTGTTTTGCCCTATTGTCTACTGTTGGGACTGGATTGACCCAATATATTAATTTTTATTTTCTAATGTAATGAAATGTTAGGCAGTTTGTTTGTCTTGGGGTTCCTGATTAGTTGGTAAGTAGTAGTAGTGGCTAATGGGGTAATACTTTCTAATGGAGCAGTGCCTGGAGACAACATCAGGCTGTTACAGAAAGGCCGTGCAGCTGAAGCTGATATCAAACCCTTTCTAACATTGACCTTTGACTGACTTGCTGGATGGAAAAGGAAAGTAAGTTCAGATTCCTAATATTCTTTGTTTCACATGCTCTAACAGCAGAATTTGCCTGTCAAGTTTTACTTTCATGAAGGTGATCACTCAATCCCCAAACTGAAAAGAAGGAAAGACCCTGAACAGCATTTAAATCTCAGAGAAGAGCAGAATTATGCCTGCTTTTGTAAGACACCATTTCGGTATTTAAAGCGGTATTCTTGGACAGTCATCCAGAGACGAGTGCTAGTTGTGGGTTTTCATAACACACTATGTTTATAGTCTCCCATGGTTCAAGTTTCTTCCTGTTTTATTAAGGTGGCTGTGTTAAGTTCTGTAAATGGCCACTTTGCTGTATGTTTTACGTTCTGTGGCTTTTCTCGTTTGCATACACACCAGAACAAGAAGGGAAAGGTAATTTTATAGGCAGTCAATTTTTTGCTCAAGAAATTTTGGTCCAAAGTTCTGCTCACAGCATTATCTTTTGAAAGACATGGTTTGTTATCTATTACCATCATTGTGATTATAAATTTGCCATTATTTCTTCTTGTCTGCTGTTTTTTATGGGACTGTCAGAGTCCCAGATTAGAAAAGCCTATTTTAGCTAGAACCCTCATGTTAATCTTCTTTTACTACTTGTTATATTGTTTCTTTTAATTTATTTTGCAATTTATTGTTTGAGATCAGAAAACTTGATTTAAGCTCACATCTCATCTTTTAGTATATGTCTTTCTTGCTACATTTATATTAAAAATTATTCCCTCTTTAAGGAAATGTGCACATAAAATTATAAACATGAAAGCAATTAAAGTAATTGTAGAACTCGTCATTATCAATAGATGACACAAGCTCTCTGCTTTTGCATTACTTGCGCAGAATTCCATTTTGGGTCTTGCTGTGTCAAGGCAGAGATTTGCATTTTAATGGAGAAAGCATAAAACAGGCCCTCTAACTGTTGGATTATTGTTTAACAAAGGAGCATTGTTCAGAGCATAGTGTTTTGTTTTAAAGGGCTGGTGCTGACGTAATGCAGGGCAGGTCTACGCTGTCTGTCACTGCAAAATAGGGTATGTGGGTATATGTGTGCTTGACACATACATGCACCCCTTGAGCTTTACTGTTTTCCTCAACTGTTTTCTTTAGCAAAGCTGAATTGGACTATGCTGTGTTGAATAAAAATTAATCTATGAGTGGAGTGGAAAATGTAGCTTCCATTGCACATCAAGTGAGCGTGGAGGCAGCTAGAGTATTCTGCAGAAAGGCAACCTGGGAGCTACAGTTTCATCTCTCTTAACCTGAAAATGAGAGGATAGCTTTTAATTCCCACTTCTTTTAACAGTTCCCAAATCCTTCCCTGTAGTCTTTAATATTTGATGTCTGTCTACCCTTATCTAGAGTTTACTCTTCTTCAGACTCTAATGTTTTTTGGGAAATGAGGCAGTTCCATTTTAGAGAAATGAGGCAAACCTCATCTGACATTTGCGTGGCTTGGGGAATGCTGTGTTAGTCTTCTATTGCTGATCACCAGCTGGAAAGGGAAAGTGCATTGTCTGGGTGGTTTGGACTGTGCTACATATAAGCGCACCAGTGAGCTGATTTAGATGTTTCTGTGCAGGACTGATAGTCCTCTGCATATATGTGATTACTTCACAGTGATTTTGAAGGTCTAAGTGGCCTTAATTGTAGACAAAGCAAGAGCATACTAGTGTCTGCTTTATATCATGCAGGAGATAGTATTTGCAGTTTCTTTGAATGTTGAGTGAGAAAAAGAGATTTTTGGTACTGTCTTGCTTTAACTAGGATGCCACTTTTCCTCCCACTACACCGAATTAGTATTTTGGTAGCAGAGGATTCTGGGTGTGTGATATAGCATAATACATAGACTGAATGCAAAGAAGATCTGAGATCAAAAAAGCATGTGTACAGAGCTTTGAATTTACTTTTTTTGGTCGAAACCTGTAAAACCAAGGCATGTGTTTTGAATGCAGCTCTGAGTCTATCTGCCCTCAAGATGATATACATACCAGTCTTCCATGGAGACGTTGCATCTGTTTCTGCTTGTTTTCCTTAATACAGAAAGTAATTCGTTATAAAAGTGCATTTTTTACAGGGAACAGAAAACTTGATGGCAACGTGAACATTTCTGCACTGTGTCAGAATTAGCAGTTTCTGTGTATGTGTGTGTATCGGGGGAATTAATGCAACCAGTCAAGATAATAATAATGCATGTGGACAGTGGATTATGCAGCTGCTTATAGAAGTAACATTATGCAACACAGTATAAAAACAGGTAATATAGCACACTGCAAGGTATGAGTAGTAATGGATATAGTTTATTAAATCCCTTGAATAATAATTGGACCGCTAGTCAAGAGCTCCAGAAGTAAATAAGTGCATCAGTATTCTCAGTTTAATATAAGCTTCAGACTCTCGTAAGGCAGCTGCTCAGCTGACATAAATTGGTTTCAGGAGTCCAATTGCTGTCTGCGGATCTGCCCCATGGAATATAATACAGTCAAGGATTGTGTGCTCAGTCACAATTATTCAACATCTTTAAGCTATAATTGTTGCTTAGAGAGAGCTTTCTATATTAGGTTTAAATATTATCACTCTTTACTATATTATCTTCCAGCTTTCAGCATAAGAATTGATAGTAACAGTAACGCCCCTTGTGGAACCTTTACCTTTTTTCAATTAAAATCTCGATAGCTTTGATTTTCTTTTTTTTATGTTTTACGTCAATTTCGGTATTGTTTTACAGTGCTACGTGAGGTTGGATTTTGAGGGACAGAAGCACAGGTACAACACAGACATAATGTGAACGTGTCAAATGCCACAATATATACAAAAAGGAATTTGATTGATTTTGGAAGGAGAGCAAACTTTGCACTTGGCTTAAGCTGAGCTTCATACTCTGTTGTGTCCTACTGCCCTTTTTAATGTCATCACCTTGTTGATAATGTCCAAGAATCTTAACAACACTTTGGAGGAAACAGACCCCATCCTTACGCTGAATTCCCACCTGGCACACAGTTCCTGCTAGTGGCAGTGGTGGCATACCTGGGTGCACAGAAAAACGGCACCTCGTGGGCCTTGGCTTTTGGGCAATAAATGGTTTTCCAGTCGATCTGCAGGTCTCATACTCTTCTACGACTGTAAAGGCATTATTGGCAAATACATGGCCTCCAGAATAACAGTCTCTTATGAGACAGCATCTGAAAAATACGTGAAGGCTGTATTTACGGTACGGGGCAGGTACCCTGCAGGATGTCACTCAACCTGGATTCCCAGGCAGGGTCTCTGGAAGGCTCCTTGGTGGGAAATGTGGTCATGCACGTGGGAAGGGAGTGGTTGTGCTTTCTGGTAGGTCTCTTCTGTGTTCATTGACACTTGTCTAGACAGATGATAAAAACTGTTTTCCAGAACAAAAGTGACCTCTAGAACAGCAATCTTGAAAAAATTCCCTGCATAAGCTTGTTCTCTTTGCTTCCAGCTTTTTAGCTATATTGTTACTTTTGTGTATCTTTATCAGGTGGAATTTTTTTAGCACTGTTGAGGCCAGAGCTTTCGTGCCTTTATTCACTGTCGGTAGTCCTTAATCTTGCAAGCACTTGTGCTGTAAAATGCGGGAATATAATGCTAATGATAATAAGGCTGTTGGAGAGAGTTCCTAGAGCAAACATACTCACTTTTGAACCTTGCATTAATAATGGCCCAGCAGATTGCTAAACTAATTTTCTTTTCCTGTTGTTTAAATTATCATTCTTATTTAAGGTCTTGAGTCGTTGTTTTCTCCTAAATTGTCTACAAAATTCAGCTTCTAGTGTTGTAGGAATGACATCGAATTCCTGCTGAAGTCAGCGGGACTATTTCTATTAACTTACTTGGTAGATAGGGGCAAAAGCAAGATTTTGCCATAGGTCTTTATCAGTGTGTCTCCCACAAGCAGCCTCCTGCCTTTGTTTCATAAGTTAATCCAGTGCTTAGTTGGAGAAAAGGTATTGACTTTGTGAGGAATAGGTCTTGGGTGGTGTGTCTGCAAGGTAACCTGGCAGCACGTTAATGGCCAACTCTGTGCTTACCACTAGGAGCTAGAAAAAACTGTTGGGGAATACAAAACCAAAGCAAAACAGCATTTTGTATTGCAGTGGTGAAATCCATGGCTGGACGTAGGGGGGAGTTTGAGAAACATTCTGTTTCCATCCGGAACCACTAACAACCTCTCCAAGAACACCAACTGAGACACGAGTCAAGCGCTAATCAGATCTCATGTTATTTGCCTGCAGGAATCAAAGAAGGGAAAAGCTTTTGTCTCATTTTCTCTCTATTTATTGACTCGTGGATACTTAGGGAATCTAGAATAACTTAGCTGAGGTGGGGAAAATCAGTGTGGCGTACAGCTAACAAGTGGGAAATATGAATCAGGCCCGTAACTGCAGATCTTGAGGAAAAAGGATGTATGATCTGGGGGAATTTCAAAGATACTGTGTAAGACAGTCAAACAGCAGAACAAGTTCATACATCCCCTAGCAGCAGAGAGTATAACATGTTATAAGTGGATTTCTGCACTTTACAGCAAGATACACATTAGTTCCCTGTAAATCAAAACCACGTATTTTGAGCATGTTCTTAGGTTTGTCACATGCTATTAAAATATGATGGTTTATTCCAGGATTTGTGCAGCATGGAGCATCTCTTGAGTGCTGGCAACAGAGTCTATCAAGTTGTAAACTCCGCTTTAAACATGGAACTTATTTTTTTTTCTTGGCATCCTCTGTTCCTATATTGTTACAAAATCTACCAGGGAGAAGAGGGAGAGTATCTGCTGTGCCAGAAGGCAAAAATAACAGGTCATTTTAACTACAATGAACATGTATTTAAATGAAATGATATTTTTACAAAAAAGTTGGCTTTTGCCCCAGACAGATCATTTTTGAGTCTGAAACATAGAGGAATCGTAACTAAGCAACAGACTGGCTGGTGGGACTTGGATCACCTACGAAGGCTGATGGAAGAGTCCCCAGGTGAAGAAGACAGGGATTATAAAACAGAAACGCTTGCAACAGGAAGGTTTGGAGAGAGGAAGAAAAGGAAACAGATTGCTTTATAGAGGGAAAACTTTCCTCAAGGAAAGCTGTGTGTTGAACCTCTGACCTAGCCCCAAGGAGTGCTGAAGTAGGGCAAGGAATTTGAAGTGTAGAAGGGTGTGTGAACATCTGTTGTTTCACAGATGCCTGTATTTTTTATACTACTGCTTTAGTTAAAGTCTAGACTCCTTGAAAAGTTTAGAGACTGTATGAGCTTTAACTTGTCCCCTTATGCACAAGGTTGGAGCTCTTCACAAATTAATGCCTAAGGAATTATGGGGTGCCGGGAGGCAGCACTGCTCCTTTAGCCCTCATACTGTACTCCTGGGTAGATCATAGTAACTAGTCTTTATCCAGCAAGAGCACTAGAGAAGGGAACTGGAGTTTTTGCAGAGCTCTAAGAAAAATTAAGCCAAACAGCGTAAGTATTATAGGACACCAAAGCAGATGTGACTATACAGCAGGTAGGATATAATCAAGGCCATGTAGCACCTTGTATATAAATCCAGCTTTCAGAAAAGGAGCAGAATTTGAATTTCTTAAAAAATGCTACGTATTTCAGCTTCAACTTTTTTTCTAATCCTCTCAGAATACGAGAGGAGGAAACCATTTTGCATCTGTTTGCCAGAGCCTTTTTCTACAGGTCTTCTATGATAAAAGCATAGCAAGATGTTATCTATACTGTGAGTCTGAGTAGAAGAAAACATGCTTTTCTTCACTACTGCAGAAATTGTCCAGTGATAATAGTTGGATTTTGAAGAGGAAGTTTAAGTGATGGTGTTTGTGGTTGACAGGAGAGAAAAATGGCATCAGTGCTATGAGGTCCACTGAAGTGAGTGCAAAACTTGTTGGTTTCAGTGGGCGTTGGGTCATGACTTGTATACTTCTCTGTGTCGGTAGGAAGATTGCCTCCCTGAGTATATATCACTGTTCATTTTGTTGGTCTAAGAAGGTCAACTGCTACCCTTCCTTGGCAAGCACAGTATTGCTTTTCTACATCAAATTTAGTCAGTACATCAGGATGATTCTTCTACTGCTCGCTGACTGGAGCTCCCAGAGGATCTCCTAATTTCTGTTGTTTCCAGCTCTTTCACAAGAGTCACTGCAGTTATCTCCAGATACTCTCAATTTCTCCTTTTTTTTTTTTTCTTTTGTGAACCACACAAAAGAAACAAAGAAAGTCTTTGGATGGTTCTAGTAAGTGTAAAAGACTGGATATGGTATTGCTTCACTGATGTTTAAGGAATGGCTACATTTGAGAAGTACTGCTTGTAATGTAATTATTAGTAGTTTCAGCCACAAAGTGGTTTCATAAATATCACACGTGTGTACATACAAGACATTCTTTTCATATGAAGAGCATTAACTAACTTATTTGCTAAATTCGAGTTATGACAGTTATCTCTTCTTCCACCTGAAGGAGAGACATAATAGTCTGACTTTTCCACTGAAAAGCACCATAGCTTCATTTAATGTTATTTTTCTTTATTACTTTCTTCTCTTTCTTTCTCACCCTCCTTTCCTGTCTCTCTTTCATTTTGTTGTTTTCTTTTTTTTTTTTTTTGAAGTGGCTGTATACAACTTTGATACATTCTTTGGAAGTTTGGAGAGGTGTTTTTTTTTTTTTCAATGCCTTTCGAGTATTGAATTCTGCACTTAAACATTGCAACAGTTGATAACAGTGACACCTTTACTGCTGTAAATAGAAGAAAATTAGGCTGCTCAATTAACTTCTGCCTTGTAATTCAGTGAAAGCATGTTTGCATACACACCCTACAAAGACTCGGGTGTGACTGGTCTTCCACAAGATGTGCTGATGTAGGTGAACTTCCCTAATTACATTGCATTAATACATTCTGTGTGTTGTTTTGGAGTATGTCTGAAGATGCACAGTATTTTAGGCTGTGATACCTATATTACATGGCTTAGTTTGACAGAAAACTACAGTGAAAAGCATAATGTATTTTGGAGATTGGTGCCCTTGGTAGACGCTTTGTGAAATGAAAAGCTTGCACAAAATTTCTCTGTCCGCTTTTTCTTTTGTGGTTATAGAGGACTATATTGCATGAAAATCTACTGGTGTGGTGAACGATCTCCTGGTACATTGATTAGCTGGGAAACCTTCAAGATGTTAAGCATGAGAGAAGAGATAGCTCGTTCCCTAAAATTTCCATCTGTTGGTCTTAATAAGTTTCTCCTAGTTAATTGCTTTTTAACTCAGTGGGCGCATAGTTTGGGCGTGAGTTTTGGGATACGCAATCCTGCAGAGAACTGTGAGGACAAATTCTTTGTTTAAGCTTCCCAAGCTGTTTGGAGGTACAAGAGCCTCTCCCTGAGCCCTTCCTGTGCCAATACTTTGGCGTTCTGCAGAGCTCTGGTTTTTGTGTGTTTCTGTTTGTTTTTCTTATGTTAACAAAAACTATTTGGATGTTGCAATTTTTTTCTAAACTGGGCATTTGCATCTTAAATCGTAACAGTGTTTTATTATATGAGGCAATCAAAAAGTTAAACTGGGAAAAAAAGGGGGAATTTAAATGTTTTGACTGTTCACAAACAGTCAAACATGTAGAGCAAAACGAAGTGAAATATTAAAATGTAAATGAAAGCTGTCCCTAAAGTTTGTACAATGCCTGTTTCACTGTATTAGGATGAAAAGCCATAGTCATTATTTTAGTATGTGGAGATAGGTTGTGATGAACTCCATAATACTTCCTTAAAATACTGTCTTCTGGTAACATTTCTGTTCCCTCTGAAATACGTGTTTTGTTGTAACTTTGGTAATTCCTTTGATCTAATACGATGTACAAGTAGTATTATTTTTAAGTTCTAAAACTTCCTCTCCCTAGAAACATCAATGCCTTGTCATAGAGACAAAGTTATCATTCATCTATTAAGATTTTAGCTGAGTCAGTAAATAACCATCCTGAGTTTCTACACTGGAGGACTGGTGAAGTATAATACCTCAATTCAGTCTCTTGTGTTTAATCATTTGTTATTAGATGGTGAGTTTGGTAGTGTGTGTTCATGTGTTCTCTCAGCCTTCTTTTAAACATTTTATTGCCTCTTCTCTGCTTGCTCACTTCAAGGACAGGATCTAGGGCACAGAGAACCCCATGGTTTCCAAAACCTTGCAGCTCGAGCTGCACAGGAGAGAAGTATGATTCCCCACCCCCCCCACCCCCCCCCATTTTGTCCTCTCTTATGGAAAGGGGAAATGATGCGAGGTGTGCCCCTTGGCCTGTGGAGTCCAGTCCCATGATTTGCTTTCTGGCATCATGTTTGGGGGTTATGAGTCTTGTACAGATCTTGGGAAGATACCAAGCAGGAGAGTCTGTTTGTATTTCAGTTCTTTTTCCCTTGCTTCTAGATATGCCAAACACCACCATTGTTAGTGAAAAGGTTTTTAGTGAGGTGTCAAAATCTAACTTATCTTTTTGCTGGAAAATCTAGGTAGTATTTGTATCCTTGGGATTTCCATTGCATCAGTCATGGAAAGCATTTGTACGGCTGCAGAATCTGCTGTGCTGAGGGGGAGGCATCCCACTTGAACTGATGGTAAAGAAATAATGAAATCAGCTGGGGTCTGCTCAGCTGTGAGCTGATTTTCATTTATTAAACCTGAGCTCATCTAAAGCGTAAGAAATGCAAGTGCAATAATCTGCAACTAGCCTAAGGTATGAAGCATTAGCAAGTTACCCATGAAACACTGGCACCTGGTCATGCCTGCAGGTCAAAGCCATGTATCTTCCATATTAATGAAATCTGCTCCTGTGTGGGTTTTGCTCCTTGCTGTTTCAGCATGAGTTAGCTAGAGCCTGGTGCTCTACAGTGTACTAAGTCAATGAATTCATGACTCAGGCCCCAAAGTCCTTGTTCATCTGTCAATCTCTAGCTCTCTCTTCTGTCAGTCTACCCTGTCTACCTAGCTGCTGAAGACAAGACAGGCTGGAAATTGAGCAAAATTGCAAGTTTCATATTAATCTGTCATGTGGCTGCCTATTTTTCAGGAATGTTAGGGTGTTTTTGACCAGTTTGTTAAAGCTAGATATTTGGTCTTCTATATCCCTCCTGCCCCTTAGGTATGTTGTTAAATTTTTTTAAGTATTATTCACGGGTTTCTCAGCACTTCACAACAGTTCATGCAGCACTCATGGGGACATGAACCTTTTAAGCATTTTAGACAGGAATGGAAATACCAATATGAAATATACTTGGGTTATGCTGGTTTTCATATTCTTTGAACTGAAATTCCCCTGCAATAGCATTGTCTCTTTTTTTATGGTGTCTGCTAAAGCTTTTGAATTTAAAAATATATGGAATGTTAAATTTTCCTATTCACCCATTCCTTCTCAGCCAGCAAAGTTATATCTCTCAGTGCTCCACAACTGCCTGCCATGACAATAAATAATCTCTCTTCAATATTAGAGATTATTTAAAAATAGTTCCCACCTTCCACAATATATCTGTTCTCTAAATTTCCACAGCATCTTACACTGCTGTATGAAGTGACACATACTGTGAGTTTTTTCAGTGAAACGTGACTATCAAAGATTTGCCCGTCACAGGAATTGTGCATCAAGAGTTTTGTGGAAATCTAATAACACATATAAAGAGAATTTACTCTGTAACAGAGAAACAAAAAGACAAGGCAGGACGCTCATTTGTCCATTGAAAAACAATACCAGAGTGCTATGAGCAACAGGTTATACAGTACCATCTCTATCTTGCTTTTTTTATTCATGCCTGCCAGGGTAACCACATTTAATAGGAGGTCATCTGTGACAAGTGACCTTGAAGCGATATTTGGTAGCAGTAGTCCATTTGTCTGGAATTCTTTTTTCCTCCACAGACCTGTTTTTATAGGTGCATGTTATAGACCTTTAGTTTCAGACATTCTTCCTGCACTGCTACCTGTATTTAGATGAAAAAACAGGCTTTAGAGGTTCATGTAAAGTATTATCGTCCCTTTGAGTTTGGCATATGCTTTACTACACATGAAGATCTGCCCAAAGAGTGTTATCCTGCAGAGGCATGTTGCAGCAAAGTGTGTGCAGCATGGCTGGCAGAGGCCCCAGGGGAGAGAATAAAATAGGGGAGAGAGTAAAATGGGACTCCTTTTGTAATTGGTGTTTACTGTTCTTCCCGACTGCTGCTGGGATCCTTCCAGATCCTGAGCTCTTGTAAAGTTACCCTGTCTTTACACTCAGCGGCTACCTTCTGTGTGGTGCTGGCAGGAGAGGACAAGGAGGGGAACGAGTTAGTTAAAAATTGCTTTATGTCCTGTTAGGGATAAACAAAAACTCTCTTAAAAAAACTAATGTTAAAAGGTAGAATCCAGTTGGATTCTATTTGGAATTCCGATTGCTTTAGTAACGCCAACGTCTCTGCTTGCTCATATTGCTTTCCTATTATATAATGCTGTGTTACTGATAGTAGTGGCTACAAGATGTCCGAGAGCAAGATGGGAGCAGAAAAAAAACATTCCACTTACGTATTACACCCATAGTTCTAGTTTTACCCTAATGGAGCAGGTATGTCTGCCAAATGCAAAACTTGGCCCACTGCTCTGAATTATAAAGCTGAGTAACTAAGCCTCTGGATCCTGAGTGTGAATTACAAAAATGTAAGCAACAGTAAAGGTAATTGCAGTAGACTAGCGCTACTGGTATTTAGTAAGAATGTGATGCTATATGGACCCACATGCTGAGTGTCAGATGTAAGTTGTTTTCCCCTTTTTGTCTCTTGCTCTCTAATAGTCTCTCCGTTTTGGCTTTTATTTTTATTCTTTGCTACTTCTTTCTGGTCTTGAGAACTGAAAGTGCTCGCTGAAGAGGTAGTATTTGAGATCCATATTCATACCAAGTTCTAATCTAGGAGCAGCTGCCTTTGAAATGGCTGTCAAATATATTTGTAGTGAGCTGTGCTTGCTAAGCATTTTCTAATACTGATGTCATTCGCATAAAAGAAGACTTATTTCCCTAGTTTGGTTGTCCCCCTTAAATTGAGAAGAAAAAATATGACAGACTTTTTTAAACAGAAATTACACAGATTCGTGTCTTAAAGTTATAATTTGTCTTTATGTCTTTCTTGCCCTCCTGGAGGAGGCCTCAGTAGATGTCACACAATCAAAAGTAATTTTTAAGACTTTCAGCAGGTACCCAGTTCCTTCCTGCAAGCAGCTGATTGCAGTCAGAGAATATATTTCTTTCAGATTTATGCCAAACACTCGTATTTGTTTAACCTCCTCAGCTGTGGCAGATTTTACGGTATATAGCATACAATTCAGTGCATTATGCTGCTCAACACATATTTGCTGATACGAAATTCTGAGGGGATACAATGCCACAGGTAACATATTCAGATGCTTATCGGGTTTGTTTGGAAAGCAGTCACAGTCGATGGCAGGCTGTGGTAAAGATGGAACAAATGCAACACCATAGATTGAGGCAGAGACCTCATACCACAGCAGATTTCACAATAGGACACTGAGAGTCGAAGTACGTATGGCCTCTGGTACGAGTCACACAGATGCACACTTGGAAGGACTATTACAGCACAGGTGACCGCGCACTGTTGGTTTGTTGCTGTTCATAGAACAAAGCTAAGAGGAGTAGATATCTTCCTTAAGATAGGGGAGCACTTCAGAGAAAAACACCTTATAAAATTAGGAGAAATAGACCTAATTTTCTTCAGTAGCATCTTCTGTGAACTCACATTTCATGTTGTATCTTTTCGTGCTCAAACATTAGGAATTTCTCTCCATGGAAATATTTAAGTGGAACACAATGTTACTTTACATAACATACCAAAATTATCACCTCCATTTTGGAAAAAGCAATGAAGTCTCTAGCAGAGCCTGTCTTCTGATTGGCTTTCTACTGTTTTGACTACAGTATCACCATCCTTCAGTTTACACATGAAAATCTACCTGAACTAAAATGCAGAATAATGCAGGATGGCCGGGGTACTAGCAACAATTTTGTCATAGTTGAATCTGAAGCCAATACAGGCACCAAGTTTGGATCCGTTCAGAGTTAAGCAAAATAATATAAAGACCTTGGCTGGCCTTTGAAAACTAAATTCTAAAGAGATAAATTATTTATCTTATTGACTAGGGGTGTAATTTACATGATACACATTTCAAAGGGAAAATCGTATTTTACCTTTTTTCCTGCTTTTGTTTCTCATAAAGTGCCTAATTTTACCACATGCTGTACCAATGTCTTCTCCACAGAAATGTTTTACTAGATAATTTTTGCTGGTGTTTATACGCACAGCCTGAGACTAGTACCTTTTTAATTGACACAGTCGAGTGCAGTACAGATAATAACTGCTATTTCAACTGCTGTTTGTAACTATTTTTTAAGGAATGTAAAGATGATTTTAAGAACCTGTATCTGAAAACTGTGGCTATTGGTAGTGCATGTATGTAGAGTATATTCTAGAAATACCATAGCATTTCACAGATATAGGCAATTTATCCATCTCTCCTTTAACTCAATATTTAAAAAAAAAAAGTTGGCTAGACAGAACAAAACTCCTGCTGGTTTCTGTGAAATAAAAATTTCTGGGCATGCAGCAGGATCAAGGGGAGAGAGCTGAAACTCAGAGGCCACCAGAGAGCTTAGAAAATTATGTTACTTGAGTGCAGAAGACAAACTCTGTGGCTATCATCTAAAATGTAGTTCTTCTGGTGCAAAATACAGCATCTGCTTAACACATTAGAGAGCACTGTGCAGTGTATGCAAAGACTATGGGGCAGAAAATGAGGAATAGTTTGTCAAGAGCTAGAGCCCACAGATAAATCATGAACAGTCTGCTGGTAGCATATATGCACCTCTCTTTGACTTCAGCACAAGACATAATTTTAAATAATCTGGAGCACAGAGCTTTGAAACACACCGTCCTGGAAGACTGCATGTTCTTTTCCTTAGCCAGACCATGTTTGTCCTCATTACACTGGAAAGGGTTTGAAAGACTCGTGGGCTGTAGGCATGTCTGATGCATTTACTCAATGCCTCTCTATCCTCTTCCTTTCTTTCTAGGTAGAGTCACTGATTATTTGAGAGGCCCAAAACCTGCTAAATGCATTTTATTTACTCTTCTTTTTTAAGCATAAGCTTATTCAATTGTGCTAAGCTTAAGTTTTCCACAAGTGTTGCTCTTCTA
The DNA here is from genome assembly GCF_000710305.1 of Buceros rhinoceros silvestris. Classification (NCBI taxonomy): domain Eukaryota; kingdom Metazoa; phylum Chordata; class Aves; order Bucerotiformes; family Bucerotidae; genus Buceros; species Buceros rhinoceros. The sequence continues at coordinate 23,117 of NW_010431895.1, forward strand.
CTAGCTGGTTACGCTTTCAGGTGCACTTCTATCTACCCGTCACTTAGCTGCTGTGCTCCTGCAGTATTTGGAACGTTTCACACATTATGCTCATCTAAAACATAATTATGCTTTACAAAGCCAAAATTCTTACCTGTTCATATTATTGCTGCCTAAGGGGAATCAAAGAGTTCTTCAGAGCTAATGAGCTTTTTCTTGCTTTGGATAAAAGAAAAACATTTTACTATTTGCCATCCAGGAGAAAACAAAAGCAGAAACAGATAGGTATGAGATCTAAAATTCTGGCTTGTTCTCTGTATGTCAGATAGGCACTGCAAATGCTCTCTTTCTCTTAAGCTGAGGAACCTCTGTCGTAGTAGGTACCGCATTTTTGTTCCGTTACAGAGTGAGGTTTGGAGGTGCCTAGGGGTCTGGCTGTGCCAGACTGTTCTGAACTGGACACCAGCTTCTTGAGAGCTGTCGTGAACTGATAGGAGGAAGCATTCACTGCATAGTGATAATTGCTGAAGTTGGCATAGCCTGAAAGGCTGTAGAAATTAACATTATGCCACACATATTATTTTACCAGGGGTATATTTATCTAACGTGCTGAGTTGACCATAGCCAGCAGCTAAGCACCCACACAACTGCTCACTCGCCCCCTCTGCCCCACCCTCAGTGGTACGAGAGAGAGAATAAAAAGAGCAGAAGCGAGAAAACTCGTGGGTCGAGATAAATACAGTTAAGCATGTGAAGGAAAGAGGAGGAAAAAACAAGTGAGGCAAAGGAAATCGTTCACCACCTCCCACAGGCAGACTGATGCCCAGCCAATCTCCAAACAGCTACCTTGGAAGCCAAAAAGCCCACCTTCTTCTTCCTCCACCCATTTTTATTGCCGAGCATGATGTTATATGGCATGGAATACTCACTGGGCTGTTCCCTCTCCCAGCGTCTTGCCCAGCTCAGCCTGTTCACTGGGAAGGGGACAGAGGAAGAAAGAAAAAGAGGTGGCTTTGAGGCTGTACAGGCACTCTTCAGTAGTAACCAAAACATGGGTCTATTATCAATGCTGGTTTAGTGACAAATCCATGACACAGTGCCATAGGGGCCAGGAAGAGTTAACTCCATCCCAGCCAGATCCAGTACATCTATCTGTATTTATAACTACTGTTCAGATTCCTACAGGGAATCCTTATGGAAAAGGTTTTCATCTCACAGCATACACAAACCCTAGCTGTTACTTAATCGGTCTTCCACCTCCTCTCTCTACTACAGCTGGTCTGCTATGGGAGCTGTAATTTGGTAACTACACTGAAGTTCAAACACTGTAATTGCCATCAAGTTGAAAGAGAAGGTCTCTGGAGAATGGTTATCATTTTGCCCAGGAAAAAATTAAGAAGAGCAAGAAAGATTATTTTCCTGCTAGACTGAAAAATTAACCTGTTGATGAGATGGGAGAGCTTTTGTGTAGTTTGCAGCGATTACATAGCCTGTCAAACAGCAGTGGATATTTTGTTCAGCAGAGTCAATACTCTACAAGATTTGGAAGTCTTACAAAAAAATTCATGTGGGTGTGTGAAAAGTGAAGTAACAAGAATTGTCATTAAAGGAGAAATGAGCTAAAATAAGTCTGAGGAGGAATTTTATTTTTGAATGCTCAGAATAAAAATTCCTTGATACTCAGTAGTTAGATTAGAGGACAGCACAAATGCTTACAAGAGAGAAAGCGAGCCCAGGTTCTTCAAATGGAGACTGCAGTGATGTGAATTTTTTAAAAAACCGCATTTCTGTATATACTAGTAAATTAAGTTCTGTGATTAAAGTCCCTTTTTCTTTCTCCTGCAGTGCTGTTTTTCTCTCAAATCTGTAGTCAAGAAGGCTGTGTAATAAGAAACAGACATTTAAAGCACAAAGAGGTGTATGGTTATTGATACACCAAGCTTTTACTTAGTTTCATTTTTGTTTATTGCTTGTTTGTTTCTCAGCAGCAGTGAATTTGTACAAAGGCAAGGCTTTTTTCCCAGAAATTCAGTTAAATGCAGGCATTTAAAACGAGTTGCAGAAAGTTTACTATGATTTGATAGACAGGCATAGAAAGTAAGCGTGAAGTTACACAGAATAATGATGAAAATAGGAGTTGATTCAGGGATGCTAGTTGGCAGATACACAGTGCAGTAAATCTGCTTGAAATGAAATTAAAGGCAGACGTGCAAATGAAATGGTTTAGTAAGAGAGCCCAAAAGGAGATTACTTAAGATCACAATAGATTATTTCAAATGAAGCAGCTCTTTTTGCTCGTATTAAAATATCTGAGCCCAAAGTTGAGTTTTCATTGATGTTTTAATTTTAGTTTCTTAGTATACTGCAGATCATCTGTTTCAGTCATTTGTTTACTTCAGACTGATCCAAAAATCATTAGATTTTGGCAGTGGAATGTTTCGTGTCTCATTTCTTTTATTCTTTGTAATTGTCCTTCTTTGGTAGTTGTGTGCATTTATATACTTTTAGAACGTTGACATGAGAATTCTAACACTTTGTTATCTTTGAGTATTGCAAACAATATGGTAGCCATTGGGACTTCTGGAAAACTATATGCAGAAGAAATTTTACAAATTATTATGAACATCACAATATCATTTTTACTGTCATTCTGTGTCCTTGCTTGGTTTTCTGTCTAATTTAGTATAAGTTTGTTTTGTTCTAATTGTTTAAGATTAGTTTAATCAGAACATAAGTATGCTTGACAATTGGATCATGAGATACTCCTGATTTGAACTAATATGAACAAAGCAGAAACTGCCTAGTTAAACTGAAATCTATACAGATAAATAAAGCAATTATACATACCTGTGACCCAAAAAGAGGAATCTGTGCTCTGAGAAAGATGATTCTGCAGTTTTACACAACAGGAAAGAAAATTTGAAAGAAAATTGTACATACATGCTGAGATAGCATCAGAGAAAAGTTTGGGTCAGAAGGGAATTTTAAAGATCATCTAGTCCAACCCTGCTGCCGTGGGCAGGAACATCTTCCATTAGAGCAGGTTGCTCAAAGCCCCATCCAGCCTGGCTTTGAATACTTCCAAGTGTTAGGAGTTAAAAGCAGAACAGGTGCATGTTAAAGGCGTAGCAGGGCTAGGGGTTGTATGTTTAAGAAGCGACAACACTGCTGCGTTTATTATGTCCAGACACCCAGCAAAAAGCCACATGGCGTAAGGAGCTGCATGAGAAACTAGAAAGGTGTGAGGGCTGTGCAATAAATTATGACTGATTGCTACTTTCAGAAGTCATTTTGAGTAATGGAACAGACACTGTTTCTGTTCATGGAATGAGCAGCCAGGTTTGCCTCAGATGCTTCTCGTTCAGCTGGCTGACGCATGTCAATGGCACTGTGGATGCCGTCATCTTGTACTGGTATCACAGGGCCTCAATAAGGCATGGGAAACTGAAAGGAAGTTGTAGAAAACACTGAACAGCATCAGTGAGAAAAGTCCCACAACTTTTTATTTCCTTGCATTTTCCTATAAACAAGGAGAACAGAGAAGGGTCTTCTAACTAATTTCTGTGCGCTGGACGTGCTGTTCGCTTTGGCTCAGCAATGCTGCACGTGCCGTTCCTGGGCACAGCCTGAGATGCATATGAGTCAAAGATGTGGTGCAGAGCTGAGGCACTGGGCCACACGTGCTCTCTTGTCCATGGTGAAGCGGAGAAGATGATACCAGGGCCCACCTTGTACAGCAGTTTGGAGTACATCAGGAATGGCTCAGCAGGAGCTTTGAGAAGGCAGAGTGCCTTGCAGATCACACAGACGAGGAACAAGCAGGAGAAGGCAGCAGTTTTGCCTGGCAGGATAATACGTGCTTTCTCTAAGACAAATCTTGCTTAGGGTAAGAGGCCGAGGTCAAGTGTAAGTGTTTTGAGGGCTGGGTAGAGCCCTTGGTCTACTCAGCCCACACTGCTGTAACCTGCATTTCCTGGCAGAACATGTGCAGCAAAACCTCTCTCCATGCCCGTTCTTCTCCCCTGCCCAGCTTTAAAACCAGGTTAGATTCCCAAATGGATTTTTTGTCTTGGATTATAACACTGAATGTATTGAATGTTTTACTGCACTATGGTGTAGAAAAATCTATGTTTTCTCATCTGTTGTTTTGCAAGCATGAGTTATCAAGCAAGGTAATAGTGTAGTATAAGTGTTTAGCATTAATGAAGCTAATGAGCAGCAGTCTTGGATCTGTCCACAGGCATGCAATCAGTTTTATTAAGCTGGCTCCTTCAGTCATTTCTCCAGGTGCTCATACAGGGCTCTGGGAAAAATGAGTAATAAATACTTAAACGTTTCCAATACTTTGATGAATATTTTACATTGTAAAATATGTGAATCTTAGTAACATTAATGCAGACTTGAGAGTTAGAAAAATTTTTATAACCAGGATGACTGGTCACTAGGCTGTAGCTCAGGGAAACAGGTGGAACTGAATGAAGGAGACTGTTTGCCAAATTACTTGCATTTCATGAAATACTGAGAGTGCAAATGAAAAATATTTCCTAGAGAATAACTAGTTCTCATCTTTGCATTCTGGAAAGCTCTGGCAGACCCAGTGACAAAGTATATATAGTATACTATAGTATAGGTTAGACTGTAGCCAGGGTGAGACAAAAGGAACGATAACTGCGAAGATGGATGCCAAACGGCAGTATATTTGAGGTCCCTTCTGCTTCAGTTGCTGCATCTGGGGTCTAAGCAGACAGTGCTGGCAGGTCTGAGGAGTGGTACGAGCAAATCATCTGGGGCTGGAAAAAAATTCCAACTACTGTGTTTAAAAACAGTTTCTCTGAAAGCAAGAACAAATACTTAGCAAGTCTGGTATGGCAGGGAAATGGAGGAAATACCCGGCTAAGGACAACAGTTTCTCCTGTTTTGAGGCTCTGAGGTGGCTCACCCTATATCCATCTTGGTTTTCTCTATGCTCAAGTTCACTTCCGGTGAGAGAACGCTGTAGCTGTGGTTGTGGTCTGTTAGGCAATGCAAGTTTCCACCTCTGTAATCCCTGCCTGGTGAAGTCTGTATCCACGTCAGCCAGAAATGCACCGAAGCCCTCTGGTTAATGTAAAGCCTTCAGAGCACTGAAGAGGTCTCCTTCCCCTGGGAGGCAGCCAGCAGCCTGCTTGGGCTAGAGAACAGAGCTTTTGGGTTTGCCAGCACAGTTCACCTCGCTTGGAAATAGATAATCTGCCAAGTATGCCACTTGATATCTACTAACAGAGGCAAGCGGTGGTTTATTGTTGCTACTGCCTTCTGGGAGCAGATGGTATAGAGCAGGCTAGCTCTTACATGTAGGCCAGAAGGACACCCCTTTCTTTTGAGAAGGGCTTTCCACACTCATCCTGACATCAGTTCTTATTGGAAGGCAAGGTTGTCTTCACTGTAACCGAAGTGGGAATGCTTGTCCATCAGAAACTGTGCTGAAGTAGTCCATAGAGTGAGCCTTAAAATCGTTACTCTGGTAGGACTTAAGAGGGTTGGAATCTAGTCCTGCTTTTACAGAATTTTAAGTCCTTTCTAACTGAAATGTGGATGTCACCCATCCAAAACGAGCTAACATGAAAATGCAAAGTTGGCTGTGTAGAAGACACTTGGAAGCAGTGTAGGGGTAGGAAATATCTTATGTTAATGCTTTAATGCTAGGTAGGGAAGAGAGATGAGTTTCCAAATGAGCATGTTAGGATCATAACAGATAAATGATTCAGTAATGAAACATGGACCAATGGAATCATTTCAGAAAATATTTTTCTGCTCCTGAGATCAGAAACACCAACGTAGAGCATAGAATGTGTGGCAGTATTTTGAATTACATTAATCTGTTTCTACATCTTTACAGCATACATGAATTTGGATTTTGTGGGAAGACCAGCCGAGTTTTTTCTATGAGATATTTTATCAGGAGTAATCCTAGATCTCGGTTGTGCAGTTTGTGAAGATAGCAGTAAGGTTTCCATTAGATCAGGAAGACACATGGAAAGGGCCATTTAGATTACTGAAAAGTTACATTACTTAGGAAAAACAGGTTTATAGTTTTCTTTTTAAATTGTCTAGAAGATACTTTGCACTTTGCACTAGAAAGCACATAGAAGCTCGGGGGTTTTGTTTGTAGGACGGGTTTTTTGATTTTTTTTTTTTTTTAACAAGTTGACCTTTTTTAGAAGAATCTAGCATATTTTTTTAGAAGGAAGCCAGCATATCTTCTTTTGATGCCTTTTCTTTCAATTGAATAGACAAAAAAGCATCCCTCTCTATTGGATTAGAGAACTTGTCATGATCATATTAGGGCTGCTTGTTCTCAAATTGAGGCTTAGGTTGCTTGTGCTATCTCCCTCTTCTAGAATCTTAAATGATGATCAGTAGTGATTTGTATTGTTGTCTGCAAACTGAGAAGGCAGAAGTTTCTTTAGAATTTCGTTTGGAGGGAATTTTTAGCCTGAACAAATAACAAGGAAGGGAAAAGTAGGCCAGTGCTCAAAAAACTTAGGTACGTGAGTAAAAATTTTAAAAAGATAGAAATTAAGATAAGGACACAGTTCTCTTATGTGACCAGATTTGTAATTAATTTGTGTAACAGATAGCTGGTGGCATAATTTACATTATTTCTATGAAAGAGTATAGCTTGTTTGGGAAACGCAGTGAAGGAGAAAGAGAGAAAAGTGCTGTGTTTTTGTACCAGCGATGTGTAGGCTTGCTGTGAGGTCCAGATCACCAGCATTTGCCTGGAAAGAAATAGAGCAAGAGCCATTATCCAGCAAGTTTTTAAATGCATGGGTAAGGTTTTGACATTTAAGGTGAAGGAAATAGCTAGAGGACTCTTCTTTGTAAACAAAGAAGTCGTCTTTGTACTTATTTACAGTTCCTTATGCTGGGAATGAGAAATAACATAATAGTAGCTTTCAAAAAAGCATATCCAAGTGCAAACTTACCTCACTGTGGAGGAAAGGTTGAAAGCGTAGTAAGAGAACAACCCAAAATAGAATGAAGTCCATAGGAAGCAGTAACTGCATCTGGTTGCTAAAGTCAAAGACAGGAGTGTAGCACAAGGCACTTTAGGACATTATGAGAAAGACCAAGGGACAGAAAGAAATGCAACTACTAAGAGAAATCAGAAGTAATAAACAGTGTTTATAAGGATAGTTTTCAGTGACTCATTGTCAAAATGGAAAGGCCTATTGATTAGAGTCGTCCTGGTTCCTGTACTAGTCAGTATTCTATTAGCAACTTAGATAATAGAAAGATTTTTCAAATTCTTTCCAACGACATGATCAGTGTAGTGATTTATGGGTGGGTATACTCTTTCCTAGTTAGTGGAAGTTTTAAAATGTTCCCAGTTCACATCTACTTCCAGAATTTCAAAGCCGTTGATTTTACTTTTAAGAAAGGACTGAGTAGTATTGAGGTCTTCACTGAAGAGGAAACCGTCACTGAAAGTAGAAGTGCAAATGAGTCCCTGTCCACTTGGTTTTCTTTTATAATGATATTTAGACAAAAAAGGAGTATTTCTTCAGGATGCACTGACCCCAAAGACGTAGGCATCCATGTACCTGCATAGTTGGCATCGGATAATTTTAAAAGCACCTCTCGACTTGCACCTTGGCTCTACTTGCCCTTTGCAGCTTTTCTAGAAAGCCCATATACTAGACTGTGATAGCTTTAACCGGCATTTGGCAACATGTTTCTCAGAGTCCCAGGAGAATCAGGTCTCCAGTTCAGCAGAGGGAGAGGGCAGCTGTGGAGTCTTTCAGTCTGGTGCATCTCAAGGAAGCCATGCAGTAGAAACTGTTTCTCTTCTGGTGTTCGACACAGGTTCAACTCTAGGTGACCAGGAATGTTATCTTGTTGGTTAATAGTCAGAAGAAGAAGTCTAAATCCTATAGGATAGCCATAGGAAGGTTGTCCTCTGATCTGAAATGCTGAGCTTCAGCATAGCAGGAGACAGATGAATGAGCAACGCTTCCCTTAGCAAAGCTGCAGACAGTTGGGAGTGGGATAAGAAGGAATGTTGTGATGACGTGTTGTAAACAAATCATGCAACCAGATCTGTCTCAGCTCTGAAAGAACGAGGCTTAGTGTGACTGGATGATATTTTTGAGATGTCTGATAGCAACCCTGAATGCTATCCAAAAGGCAACTGGAAATGCCTTAGAGCCCAGAAGATTGGATAGTCTTTGTTTAGTCTTAAACAAATTAAAAGCAGCAAGTTCACTTTAATCTAGTGTTTGAAGTCTTGCTTCTCCCAGAAAACAGCTTAATGAAGAAAACCGGTAGGCAGATGGACTGACTGAGGCATGAAAATTGAATTAGAATTAAGATCAGAATTAAAATATAGATGTGGCCTGCCATAACCCTATAAATTATGGCCTTTGCAAGACTGGCTGCAGGGAGCTGTTTTCTTTTGCTCTTCCACACAAAATACTAGCTACAAGAAAAACTGTACTGAAAAGAAGGGGATCACCTAGCTCAGCCAGTAGTGCATTGACTTTCAGGAAAGAAAATCTTGTGTTGAGGAAGCAACATATGATGTTCTTCAGGCATCTTTTACACAGGGTGCAAAAACATTATTTCATCCTGAAACAGAGGATATCTGGGTAGGCCTGTCAGAGTCTGACTTATGCGTAGGGAAGAAAATAGTCTTAGTTCCAGTGTTTAATGGAGAGATTCATTGCAGAGGCCCTCAGAATATACATTCCATTTAGCATTGTAAATGTTTTTGCAATAATGTGCCTTGTCCAGATACAAGGAGCCTGCCAAGGCAGCAGGTGAGCTATCATGTATGATGGTACTGGACCCTCGAGAGCACAGAGCTGCGGCTTGAGAAGACAGTCTGAGAGAAACGGGAGGGGATAGTCAACAGAAGAGATGACAGATTTGTCGGGACGGCGACACAGAACTGTTGAGCCCATGTCAGCACTGATATTTGCCATACTTGATATTTAAGACTAAATGAGCAACTCTTTGTTAGTCTTTACAACAATTATAATCTTCCAGGGCACATCTACCCTATATCACATCAGGGAGCTGATTTCCATGGAATAACAACTCTTTTTTTAATTCAACTCTAACCAAAGAGAATGTTTTGTCAGAAAGATCAGTGAGAATTTTACAAGCCATGGTAAGGATTTCCTCTAGCAATTTCCCCAATTGCTGCAATCCAGAAAAACTGAGGATACAGGAGAAAGCATTGAATTCCCAAATTACAGTACAGACATGGAAGCCTCTGTTACTTTTTTTCTTTTTAAGAAATATCAGTACAATAAGATGAAAGAGATATGCGAGGCTGAATTTAGACTCGAAGGCGATGTAATTATTCAGTGTAAAAGAAGATGCATGCATATACCTATACAGTTGAATTTCAACTTACCAAGGGTCAATTTTCTGGAAGGAAAGGACAACCAATAAGGAGACAATTGGAAACCAATGGAATCAAGCACATAAGAATGACATAAATCAGTTAATTACTACTATTGTCCCAGACCAAATTTAGGAATGAAGATCTAATTGTGAAAGCTTTTAAACAATATACCATAAGGAGTTCTGTGTTTCTTTGCTTCTAGGAACATAAGGTATTTTTACATATATCCACTTATATCTAATGCTTAAAGGCTAGTGTGAGCTGAGATTGATATATTTACCTGTGAATTACTGTTTATAAATGAAGTGCTGATGTTCAGATGCTTCTCACTTATCTTGCCGTAACAATACAATGTCACTATTGGGTTAGATTCCTCTGAATTCTTTAATGTTTCACTCCTCACTGTTCAAGAAGGTGAAACACCAAATTTCAGTAGCGTGGGCCTTTACCAGGGGGCGAATTCCCTCTCAGTACATATTCACTGGAAAGAAATATTTTTCAGGGATGAGAAAATCCTTTATATAAGAAGGAGGAAATCTTTAGAAAACATGCCTTAAAATTATGGCTTCTCAGAAGAGCATTGCAAAAAATGCTGACAGGATGGGTATTATAATTTTACTAATG
>NW_010431895.1:33228-49890 GCF_000710305.1 Buceros rhinoceros silvestris
CATTCCTGAATAAATAACTGAGGTAAATCAGTTCAGGCTTTGTATAAAATGGACAGCTTTGAAACTATTTCAAAACTTGGCCTTTTTGAAAGTCTTTAGTTTGACATGAATCTTAATCAAGACTGTTAAAATACATAACCAAAAGAAAATTAAGTAACTACATTTTGATGTTGAGAGGGGGCATTTAGTCTTAGGACTTGAAATATCATCAATCTTTCAGAGGACTTTCAATTCATTCAATATTCCTGTTGCTTCTTGAGGTCTGGAAATTTTATTGCTAACTCACAAACTAAAGTTTCAAACCTTCAGAGCACTTTTTGGTAGTCTGTTGTGAGCAGTTCTGTCCTGAGAAAAACTTTTTAATACTTTTTTTTGCAATACTAGTTTCCAGTAAAGCTAGTTCTTCCTTTGGTAGGTGGCTTGACATCCATAAGAAATCTCATTGTTAATCAAAGAGCCTTTTTCAGCCAAACAGACTCCAAAGACATTCAAATTCAAGTCCATGCATATGTTGTACGTTACCCCCTTAATTCTATTCTAAAAACATCGTGCTGGCTATTCTATTACAGACAACTTACGTGACCCAGCTCGTATAAAAGATACTCCAAACATTAAAGTAATGGGCATTCATTCAGGGCATCATGGCTTGGGTTTTCTGGTTTAGCTATGTTGCTTTGCATGCTCAGATAAGGACACTCTCCCCTGCCTTTGGAGACGCTGCACCAATGTCAGCTGCACAGTGTGATCATGCCCAGTTTCACAGCAGGCTTTTGTCAATAATTCATACATTATACAGAATCTTTTTCTAGTTTAAGCATATTTAGTTAAAAACTGTTTCCACCTATACAGCTTTTCTGTGTCTCCCAGGTACAGGAGACTTTTAGGAAGTGTAGTCAGGTGCTAAACTTCTGAATTGTGTCCTGAATTCCCTAAGATTCATCATTATCAGTGGAGCCCCTATAAGCTAGCAGGCCAGGCTTGAATCTTCTGAAACACTGAGGTTTCAAAGATGCATATAGATATTAATCATATCTATTCTACTGTTTCCTTATGAGTCACCATGTTTCCTTCAGCTGAGAAATACCTATGCTAAAGAAGAAAATCAGGAAGTGCCATTACTTTTCTCCACTAACCCTTTTGACCTCATTCTATCATCTGTGTATCCATGAGTGCTTCATGTTTGCAAAGATAAAAGTGAACACCTTGAAAAAATTTCGCTAGTATGGTACTCCACTGAAATAGCAAGAGAGCCTAATACATCTGGAACTCTGCTTGCTTGATTTCTTCTGCACTTGTTCACCGGAGAAAAACTGAACTTAGCAGAGGACTTTTTTTCCCCCAGCATTTAGCACATGCAGGCTTAAATCTTTTGAAAATAAATACTCTGAAAATTTGTAACTTCGAGGCTTTTTCTCTGTGAAGTACAGAGGAACCAGATAAATGATGGAGAAGCTCAAGCAAAACAGAGTATTCTCTCACCAATGTGTGCATTACATAGGCATAGAAGACGGAGATTAACACTTGTCCTGGGTTCAGCTAGGATAGGATTAATTTCCACAGCCAGGATAGCCAGACCAAACCAGCCAATGGGATATTCAATACTATGGTGACATTGTGCCAAATATATATAAGGGGGGCCTGAATGGAGAAGACAAGCAGTTTCCAACAGTGCTGGTGCTCGGCTTGGCTCAGCATTGCGCAGCATCAGCGATAAGGGGGGGGCTTGTATATCACTTGCTTTATTAATGCTATTGCTATAGTTGCCTCTCTGTGTGGTGTTCAAGTAAACTCTTCTTATCCTAACCCACGTGGCTTTTCTTCTACCTTTTTATATCACTTGCTTTATTAATGCTATTGCTATAGTTTCCTCTCTGTGTGTTGTTCAAGTAAACTCTTCTTATCTTAACCCACGTGGCTTTACTTCTACCTTTTTTAATTTTCCTGCCCTGCCAGGGGTAGGAACAGGTGAGTGAGCAGCTGCGTGGTGCTCAGGTGCCAGCTGGGTTCAAACCATGACAGTCCTTTTTGGTGCCCAATGTGGGACCATACAAAGGCTTGAGATAGTGACAGGTCTGACCCAAGTGTGTTAAAAGTTTTGCTATACGCACTCCGTATATTGGCTAAGTAGTCTGTGGTCCATTTGCTTGTGTGGTGGTGGTATAGGCACACTGTGTGTTCCCTGTGGTGATGTTTTGTCATTTCTGTGAAGTGGATCACGACTCTCGTGTTGCTGTATTTGCTGTTGTGTTTGATACTGTTGATACAATTATACCACTGATTGTGAGGTTAGTTTGGTATTTATATGTGCATTGTCATTTATTAGTAACCTTACCCAGTCCGTGGGCAAGGCAGGGGAAGGTGCTTTCTCTGCTTTTGAGAATTTTGAATGTCTTTAGGATGCCCAGGCCAATATGCCTTATTGTGTCTCAGGTCTTTTTAAGGATACACAAAGGTTTTTTAAGAATACCACCCAGAAATCTGCGCCAAGGCTGGAGAGTTATGAGTGGCAGGGTGTGTGGGAAAGTATGGGAAAGTGCCTAGGACAGTGGTCCCCTCCGGTGTTTTGGAATTTTACCCCTGAACAAGGGCAAGATCCTGACAAACTAGTACAGTTCTAGGGAAAACTACGTTGTCAACCTGGCAGCTCCGGAGAGATGCAAATCGCTGCAATGTGCTGGGGCCTGGCCTGTGCCTTCTGAGCCCTGTTCAGTGCTATTCAGTGCCCTCGAGGGGGAGAGAAGGTCCCTGAGCCTAGAAACAAACCAGGAGGCTTTTTCTGCTATTTCAACACCATCTCTTCTGCCCTGAGACTGTTATGACAGATGGAGCCTGGAAGTCACGGATTAAACTAACGGATGCATTAAAGGGATGGCCCACAGACTAAGAGAATGACAGGAATAAGGATTCTAAGATACGAGGAACAAACTTCTTGTGGCTCTCACATGACCTCATGGGGATCTGTTTCTGCATCGTGCAGAAGGGTATCACTGCTCATCAGATCTTTCTCTTGACTTCAGTGTCCACTAATCTGCTGTAATTAGTCTTGCAGACTGTATGATATATGGACCATGCTGTTTATCTACCTGCCTTTGTGTATTCAAACCCCCATAGTTAACATTTTGTGATTCAAAATTGTTCCACTGTGCCTATGCCGGATAGTTTCAAATTAAACTTGAAAGGGAATCAAGGTTCTGCTGGGTTTCTTGAAAAAAGCTGTCACCTTTTGAAATTTCAGTTGTTTCTGAAAATCAGCGATTAATGAGTATGTGTTGTATATTTTAACACAACTGACCTGTCTGTAGTTGTGTTATGAATTTGCTCTTAGCAACTATGGGTGAGCAGAAGTTTATGCCTCTTCTGCTTGAAGAACTACATTGACAGTGTTTCAGAGAACCGATTGTTCTGGCCCTCCTGAGGCTAATTTTGAATAGCTCTGTGTGAGCATAACAGCTTCCTGGAGGAACAGAAAACAATGCTTTGCCACATCTGGGCACTGAGGTAGAACTGCTAACATGCTCTGCAGTCCTGTTTCTGCTTTTTCAGCGCGCACACGGCTTTTGGTACCAACCGTTAGGATATGGGAACTGTTTGTAATGAGCTCTCCAGAGGTTTCTTGCACTCTGCATCTTTGAGCTATTCGGTAATGTCCTATAGCCTTTCTGGTTTTCTGTTACTGGTCTTTCTCATTACCTATGAATGCTTCAGTTGGGAGCGTAGTTGGGAACTATCTGGACAGCCTAGCACAGTGTTGAGGAAAGGTCAGTTAGTTTCAGTCCTTGTTGTGCAAATTTGGATATCGCTTCCTGGCAGAACCTTGTGTCCTTTATATGTACCCAGATATACTCATTCCTTTTGCCTAATAGTACATACAGCACTACATAGTTGCAAAGGCAAGATGTTTCTGTCTCCACTTTCCCCTTCGTAAAATGTTGAATATTATACTGATGGAAGAGTGTAAAGGTAGGAGATGATGTCATCAAAACGAATGTTTTCCTTTATTGTTCTAGGTTAATCAGCAGATAATTTAATCAGTTGTGAGGAGGAAGCAGAAGACAACAGCACTTACATGCTCGTGTTCTACTCAAACTCAACCAGCTGTGACTAAGTCATGTTGTTAGACAAGTTTATCAGTAACAAAGATTCTGGACAAACAGAGGGGGCAAATTATTTTAATACTTCCAATTTCCACATGTTACTGCAAATTCCAGAGGGGGAATATACCCTAGGAGAAGGGGAAAGGCCGGTGAGGGATTCAGTTGTGATAACAAAGTCATCACTCAGTAAGAAGGCCTCAGTGCAACCAACCCTCTGGTAAATTCTGGAAATACATGATCTCTGCTCTGAATCTGGAAAACAGCTGAGTTCTCCTAGTTCTTGGAGAACAGCCTTCATATAAGGGAAGACACTGCCTATAGGTGTGCCAGCTCCTGTGTGAAGTCACAGATAGTAGAAATTTGTTATATTTTGATATTCATACGTCTTGGCATAGATTGATAATCTGTGTGGTCATATGCATTCCCCTTGAAAACTGCAAATGAAGTTGCTTGTCTGCATTTACTGATGGCATATATTTTGCATATGCTTTACAGTATCATGGATCTATAAAGCTAAACTTTACCCTGTTTCTATCTTACCTGTTTCCTGGCTATTTTATCTTTTCAGCTCTCTCATATTCTGTATAAAAAGGATGTTTGTTATTTGCTAAGGTTAAACCAGTTGCTTTAGCACATCTAGGTAGATGATGGAGACTGTGAAATTGTGAGCTAGAAAACTAGTTAGCCCTGATACATTTTCAGTGTTACTGTCACACCGTATATGGGAACACCTCAGGGTGGATACGTGGAAGAAGAACATGAATTACAACAGCTGGCCATGTTAGCCAGCTGAATGTTAGGAACTTCCCATTTGATTCAGTGGTGAAAGAAAGGCATCACCAAAGGGTAACTCAGAATGGAAACTTACCCCAAGGACTCGGTATTACATGCTATGCATTGACTTTAAGTCTGCTGACAGACCTGGACAGTTTGCTCTGTTATGTTTCTGAGGTGGAGTACCCAAATCTTGATGCTGTACCTAGTGATTAAAATGTACACTTTCACGTCCTTCCACTATATTCTTGTTCTGTGGTCCATGGGCAACCAAAGACAGAAGAACTCCATGCCCACAGCAGTACAGCCACGTCTCCCAGGGGCAATGTTTATTTCATTTTAGGGAGATTTAAATAAGCACCCAAACCCCACTGTATAAAAACAAGTTACACGGCCATGTGAGCTGTGGCTTTATTTTACTAAGTGTTGCACTGTGCTGCATTGAAAGTCAAGTAATACAAATTACGGAAGCAAGGTAAGTGTGCGTGATTTCATTCTGACAGCAATGCTTGAAAAGTTTAATATTGCATGCACACAGATGGCAAGGTACCAAGGTGTAATAAAAACTTCCACTGTTGATTTGGTAAATATTTTAAAAACCTGTTCACTGACAGTATGTATTTGACAGCTTTCCTACTGTAACAGTTCATGAAAGTTTTATTAGCCATTGTGTTGCTTCTGTGGATATCCTTGAAGTAGGAAATGTTTTCAGATAGCAAATTTTAAATTAAATAACACATTCTGTAGCGTTAAAAGCCAAGCAGAATCCAGGAGATCAATATGGAATTGATCTAAATGCCAACAAGAAGCTGAGGTGGATGAGGAAAAGAAAGGTGAGGTAAAAGACATCAGAGAGGAGACAGAACATGAAAATCAAGAATAGCTTTTGCAACAGTACTGACAATTTGTATAGCAGCATACCTGATGACCTCAAAGAGAACAGAAGAGACTGTTTTTTCTCCCCCTCAAAACTTGCCTAGCACCCTAAGACAGGATTGTTTATCTACACAATTTATCACTACGTACGGTTTTGGGAGTAAAACAACTGCAGATATAAACATGTGCAAGTGCAGACTAAGAGCTGCTCTAGAGATTATGTATGATCATTTCTCTAAGAGCAGTAGCTAGGCACTGTGGTCCTCACTCTGCAAAGCAAGTATGTGCACGTGAACTTTGCTCCATCAAGATATCCGTGACCAGGTACATCAGCTAATACTGTGATATGGGCTGCTACGTACAGGTTGCAGGTTTTTCTCACTCTGCCCATCTCAGAGAGCTGCTGAGTAATACCGGATGCATTGGGTTTACAAGAGAGGCTTGAAACAAAAGATTGAGCCTTGTGTTTTTGTCAAGTTGACCTAAGTATTTACCATTTAAACATATTAAATATGATCTTAATACAGCTTGGAATTTCACTGGTAGACTTAATAGAAAGTGACTATGCAGAGAGAAGTAATATAGTATTTTCTTTAATTTTAGCCAATGTTATGGTTAGAAATAAAAAGCTATATTGTGCTGCAGATTGAAAACAGAGGGAGAAATTGTGACCTTTAATGAAATGCTTTGTCTTTTTTTCTTTTTTAATACTTTTACCCCGGAGTAGAAATCTAAAATGAAGTGTTGTAGTTTGATTCAAGTGATGAGAAGCCCAAAACACTATTTGAATCTATTTTAGGAGGGATAATTATCTTTTTTCCTCATTAGGAAAAATAAGCATGCCAAAGAATTCAAGCTTTAATGCCAGTCTTAAATAGTTATGCAGGGAAAAAAAAACCCAAACTTAATTGTCATGGACACTACTGATAAGTGTCCACACAAATTGCCTCTCAGTTTCTCCACTGCATATTACTGTTAACTCTGTTTTTAAATGAGGCTTAACCTATTAGAGTCTTAAATTACCATCACCGAACACTTTGAACTGCACATAAGTAGATACAAATGGCTTTCTAGCCGTATAGCCTGCTATAGGTAGTTTTTCATCCTGTTTTCTGCTGGGAAAGAAAAAGCTGTCTATACGCAGGAAGTTTTATGTGTATTCCAAGAGAAGGAGGGGCAGAATAAAATAAATGTTAAAGATGTGTTTTGCTTCCCTTGCAATGTTTTAACTGTGCTGTAAGTGTGCCTGTATGAGGGGTCAGGCTTGTCGTACAGGATTTGTTAGTGTAGGTTTGATAGAAATGCCTGTCTTGGAATAGAGCTGATGTGGCTATACCATCAAGTAGTAATGTGACCCTCTCTGCCGAATGCCGGTTGTCCGGATGTGGGTCTCTGCTAGTTAGTGTCCTCTGCTGGTAAGGCAGAGTTTGTCTAAAAATGTTCCTCTGTGAATAGTTAATTTAAAATGTCCTGTGAATTTTCCTGGAGTGTTAGCCTTGATTTCATCACTGAGGATCGGGAATATCAGAATTCCTCTAAATGAGGATGCTGCTTGCTTCCAAAGAGGAGCTCTAATGAGTCATTGCTACTTATTTTTAATCAGCCATTTGCTTTAGGTGTTGCTGTGGAATACCCGAAAGGCAAGTCCTCTCTTCTTGAAGTCTTTGTTTTGGCAGTGGCATGAAAATGCCCCCTGTGGGAGTTATAAGACAGAACATCCTACACAGAAAGAAATAGAACTTTAATACTGACATGGAAACAAAATGTTTTTCATATTAAATACAGCAGGTGTATTAATCCCACTCGTTGTTTTAAAACTTTTTTATATCTTAGCCAGAATACATGTTGATAATATGTATTAATAATACATCCCATTTATAAATGACAAATCCCATTTAGAAATGTATCCTACTTAGATTGTTTAGTTCCTCTGAACCCATAAACAGATAAAACAATTCTTTAAATAGCAGCCAAAGGATTGAAAACACCAATAGTGACCACAGCCTAACATGTATGTGCAGGCAGTAGATTACAACATGAGGAAAACGTGACTCAGTACAAGAATTCTAGGCAAATCTACTGTTTTTGCAGGAAAGATGGGAGCACCAGCCTCAGTAACAGCTTCTGACTCTTAGCAGTTTGTGGGGGTTTTAAAGACAAATCAAAACAAACTCGGGTATCAGGAAACTCATAGATTCCTTTTAATGCTGTAAAATGTAAAAGCTAGATGAAAGCAAGTTCTAAGTAGTTGTGCTTTGAAATATGTAAAATACAGGGAGTACAGAGAGTCAGGGAAGTTATGGGGATGGGGGAATTTGGATAGTCTCAGCATAGATTATAAGAGGGTATAAATTTCATCTGTGCTGTAAGGGGCTTTTTACATTTTTTTCATCTTTTCCTACAGTACATCTTAGTAAAGTCGTCAAAACCAAGTGGGACGTTGAAGATGTAGGAAAGATAAAACCCAACATTTTCTAAATTAAGTTTCAGTTCTTAGGTCATTGTTGCAAATTGCCTGACTTTCCAAAATGCCAAGGGCCACAGGTACCACTTATGTGGCTTCACCATTTAAGAACAAGATTGTGTTCGCTCTTGTGGGAGCAACTGGGACACTCAGTATTTCTTTTAAATAAGCCCATTTAGTTTGAGGCTAGTAGCTAAGCAACTATTTTTTTTCAAATCTGATGTGAAATCATGAGGAGGCCCTGAAGTTGGAACTACTCCTCTGGGACATCCTCTCTACTGACTTAGATGATCAGAAGTCTCTGAAAATCAGAGCACTTTAGTTAGAAGTGAAATTAGGTCTCTGAGGTACTTTAGGAAACTCTGAAGCTTTAAGTCCTAATCTCCTTCCTTTACCCTATATATGGAACACAATTCCTTGCTTTTTCAGAGAGGAATTTCATGCGGGACAGAAGTGAAGGAAAATGTGGCCATGGAGTCATAAGATACGTGCAAGGGAGACAGCGAGGAAGAACACCCGTGTGCTTTTGCAGAACTGGATGAATCTGTGTGCAATTTCGGACTGGCTGAGGAGGAGGATTAGAAGAGGAAAGATCACAGGTCTTTTATCATGAACAGGCTGCCAGCCCCTGCCGCTCATCCCAAATGTTCACTGGTCAGAGAGGAGAACGCTCCCTGTGTAGTAAAAGGTTAGTGCTGCTGCTTTGTACATATTTGCAGGTGGTATATAGATGTGTCTCTTCTATTGGATGAATATTTTTTAAAAGACTAAGATCCTTGTTCAGTTAGTTTCAAACCAACAAATTGGTTGATTCAGTCAACCTATTCTCACCTTTCAAATGAGTGAGAACATTGCTGACTTATGTAAATTTCCAATTTGCATCTCAGATAGCATCACTTTTTTGGTTTAATTTTGAAAAAATTAAGACAATATGATGGAAAATTAAGAATTACTGGGCTGGCTGTGAGTGTGTCTCTTAACACTGTGATACAGAATGTGCTGTTTGAATTACCTTTCCTTTCAGTTTCTCTATCAAAATGTTTTGACTTAATTCTAAGACAGATTTTAGCCACAATTTTTTTTTCTGATGAGAACAGTAGGGAGAAATACCTGTATGAGAACTCCTCTTTCTATCCCTTCTCCAATGGAAGATGCTATAAATGGCCACCTGAGGAAGTATTATGTCCTTTTACCATCTCTGTGAAAACCGGGGGACCCTTTTGAGCTTATTCATGGAAATGTAAGGCTTGAAGAGATTTCACGTATCTTGTAGTGCAATTCAGGTTGAAGCCAAATTTCAAAAGAACAAAAGGATTTTCTGTGAACCTGCTGCAGAGATCTCTATGTGAGCATCTGCCTTTTCATGCCTATTTCAGCCAGTGATTTATTTTATTCTTCCTAGCGAGCTTCCTCCAGGTTGTATAACTCCAGGTAAGGGCCAGAATGCATGGGCTAATGCATTCATCATTTAGTTACTCTTTCTTCAGCGTGTTCAGGAGGTACAAGCATGAATCATTACAGTAGTTAAAGTGTAATCCAAGGACAGATGTATATTGGGGGCCTGTTACGAACACAAAAGTCCTGGAACAGCTGCTTTTACTGAGATTGCTAGAGCAGTTGTCTCATCTCAGTCCTCCAAAAGGACAAATCAAGAGGCTGAATTCCCATGAGGGCTTTCACCACACATTGAAGTCCATGAAGTTACCAAAGAGTTATCTTCTCCTTTAAGCAAAAGTGGTGGTGTTTGCATGAGAATAGTAACAAAGCAAGCAAGCAAACTACTCTTTGTAATAAGTAGCTTTCAAATGGCGGAAGCTCAAGTTTACTTTAGGCTCTGTGTAAATTAGCACTTGGTCCTCTGCAGAATAGGACAGTGGAACTATTGGTCTGTGGAAAACAAACATGGGACTTCACCAGCCAATTTTTAGACTCTCTTTCAGAGCAGGATCAATGCTTTGAAACCTAGGCAGCAGACACTCAGTGATGCAAGCTGTCATAACTGAACTATTGCAGTTTACAATTTGGGCAACTGAATTTGCTGACAAAAAAATTCTGGGAAACATGAGCGAGTTGAGAGTTTTAAAACATAAGCGTTCTAATAGCTTTTACTGAATTTCATTTATTCTGTTTTCAAACTTCAATGAACGTGCAGACTACTGCACTGAATACTGCTAAATGTACTACATCTTTGACAAACAGAGAGTACATCTGTTCTTCAGTTTAGACCACTGCAAGTATTCTGCCTTCTGTGTGAAAGGCTCTCCAACCAATGGAGCTGCAAATTGGTGCTAAATAGCTTGTTGTGCAGTTGGGTTGCACTCTTAGTGTGCTCCCTTTCCATTCCTCAAGTGCTTAGTATTCATCGTAGGTTAGTTTGGTGTTTTGTCAATTGTGTGCTGCCGAAACAACTGCTAAATAAATGTACGAAGGTGTTGTGTTTTCAGTTTACAGTGCAATTTTAATGTTCCCTGTTGATACCAGATTTGGATGAGCTGGAAATGGATGTCCCTGGAGTATTCTTAGGACAGATGCATGAGTTTCTGTTACGCCTCCCTACCATTTCTGAAGTCTAACCTACCAGGACTGTCTCAGGGCTTAAGGATTACATTATTGCCATGGTTTGATCACTTACCTCTTACAAGAGACCACCAGCATGAGAGGGGTTCTCTGCAGCAAGGACACCTGTCCTACAACAGTATAAATGAATCTCCATGTGCTACAGCCTTTGTTCCTTTGCAAACCTCTCACAAATCCCCAAGGGAATGCATTTCCCCTCTGCGCACTGGAAACATTTTACTACTCAAAGATAGCTGTCTGTGGGACTTCACGCTGCCATTAGAAGTGGAAAAATACTATCCCAGTGTGGCAACTTGCTGTGATACTGGACACTTAACCTCTACTGTTAAGGGACATTTTGTACACTTTCTCTAATATAGAGGATGTAAAAATGGCACTTTATTGTGCAATGACACAGGGCTATATAGTTCCCCAAGAAGCCTCGCCCATCGTGGGTGGTTACTGCCTTACTGTTACAGCACGTAATCTTCCGACCACCCACACTGCCCCCAAGTGTTCTGCAACATCCCAGAAGAGAATTACATTCTCAGTGCTCAACAAAGTCACAGGTTATGCAGAAAAGGTAGCAGCTAGTGGATGTTTTTAGGGAGGCAGAGTATCTCATATATAGAATAGACCACATAAACCCAAATGAAATGAAAAAATAAAATCCAGAACTGTTAGTGACTTGGAAACTTATCACGCTGTTTACTGGGAACTATAGCGATGGCATCCTGAGTTAGTCCTTCTTGTTATGCGGGTTGTTTCAGTGCTTTAAAGCAGGGGTTTCCAAAGTGAAGTCTTGGAGCCCATGCAAACTGCAAAACATTTATGTCCCACAGAGGGATTTTTTAATACTTTCCTACAGTGAGTATCAAATACTGCACTGCAGATGAATTTCGTTATGTATCCCTGACTTAAGGTTGGTTTTCCACGAATAAAATACCAGGAACCGCTGTTCAGCTGTCTTGGGGCACTTGGTCTGTTTTTACAGACCTGATTGGGAAGAGGTGTACTGGCTTCATGCACTCTATTCATTCGGTCAGATTTTTTGCTGTCTTAACTTTGGTAGAGTGAAACGTGTACTGAATAAGGTGCACGGAGAGAAAATATTTATGGGGTGATGCCTGTTTGGAAAGCAAACTGTTCTAAAAAGCTTATTTCCAGTAAAAACAGATACTGGGTCTTCCCCTTTTTGCTTTTCTCTACTGAAGGAAAATGAGACTGCAGAAGCGTATTCAGGTTTTACATGCTGGAGCAAATGTTCTTGGGTATATTGCTAGAGTCCTTCCAACTTCCATGATCCACTAAGTTAAATTTCTGGCAAGAGCAACAGTGGAAGAGTTCTTATCGTTGTGTATGGTACGGCAAGTACATTGACACTGCCTTCTGAATGGCACCTTAAAGTAACCACCAGTACCTACTCTTCTCACTCACTCTTGATCCCTTCTGTAAGAAAGGGTTCTGGTATTACTTTTATTATCTTGCCTCGGTTTAGTGGAGTCATCTCTGTGTCGCCTCCTGAGGTCCCTCCCGGACCAAGGTTGCTGGGATTCTAACAGCTTTGAGATCATATTTGACAGCTTCAGAATCTCACTGCAAATTGGGAAGAGAATTGCTGGTGAGCATGTGTTTATTTTTGGATTGATGTTTTCGCATTGTCATTACACTGATTCTTTTTAAAGTCATTTTACTTTTGATCTGAGAAAACTGGGTTTTTTCAATCTCAACTGACTAATTATGTGGCTGTGGAAGATAGAGGCTGACAACAGCCTGTATAAGTTGTGATGAGTGGATGTGATGCTGTAGCTGAAAAACTCAGGCAGGATGCATCGAACCTCTGCAAATAACAGAGCAGCATGGCAGTTTGATAATTCCACAAGTACATTTGACATTACCTAGTCTTTATTCTGATGAAATTACTGTTTTATGCTTTCATAGGTGTCTTGACTGTTAGGCAGCACATTTAGAACATACCAGAACTTCTGCAGCCAGGTTAGATGTGGTCATTGGTTTGCTCACACCAGTGCAGCCAAAATGGGCAGGTCTTTTTCCCTTTGCTTTCTGACAGTGTTAGTGCATGCAGACACCTCTGCTCCCATGACAGGACAGCTTCTGGCACTTGAGTACCTTGCACAGCAGAGCTATCTCTTCTCCACAATGCTTGGAGCTGACTAGACCAAAGTCATGATGTATGCTGATAAGTTTTTGTTCTGTGCTCAGCTGTGTTGCCTCAGAAAAATAAAAAAGGCCATACAATGTCCCATTTCTTAGCTGATTTCATGTTATGAATCATTAGAATTTTTTTGTTTTAATCTTATGTATGTGAAATATTGTGTATAAG
Source organism: Buceros rhinoceros silvestris (assembly GCF_000710305.1). NCBI lineage: Eukaryota > Metazoa > Chordata > Aves > Bucerotiformes > Bucerotidae > Buceros > Buceros rhinoceros. Next base: position 46,337 of record NW_010431895.1, read on the forward strand.
TTTTAGGACTGATCCTTAACCATCTCTGTCAAAACTTAATGGTTAGCATTGCACTGATGACCTCTGTCTAGTCCTCGTGCTGAGTGATGCTCAATGTGTTAGCAAACAAAACAGACAAAAGGAAAATGAGATCTAAAAAGATGTGAACATCTGCAGAGTTCTCATCTCTTGAATAATTAGCATCATTCTACTATATTTCTTCCTTAGTATTCTCTGCAAATTTGTCCTCCCTTGCTGTGCTACAGCTAATTTACTCTCTAATCCCTACCAGAAAAAAAGAGTTTGCAAGTTTTATTTGCCTAGGTACTATGCACACACAGACTAAATGTTTAAGCAACGGGGAAAAAAAGTGGAATGGGCAAAGATAGGAGTCTCTTCCTACAACATACCCCAACTAGCAGTTCACCCCTCCTCCTCCATTCTTCCGTTAATCATAACTTAATTGCATGACAATTCTAAAATGAATGAAGCAAAAACCTACTAAGAACAAGAAGAAAGCTTCCAAACTCCTGTAATTTGTAACTGAGTTGAGACGTGTTAATAAGTGCAACCCTAGTGTATTAATTAATTTGCATTATCGCTTAGTCTTGTGTTCTTACAAAGATTTTGTTCCCCTGGATTTTAATTTTGAATGTTTCCTAAATAACGCAGTCATGGTAATAAATAATTTTGTTTGAAACCTCAGCTCAGTAAAGCTGATGAATAAATGCATCTTGAATTTCCCTAAGCAAACTGAATTCAAATTAGTGATATTTATTGATTTTTTTTTTCTGTCTTTCCTCCTTTGTGTTTGTTCTGCAGAAAGTATTAAGTAGTTAAGTATTAGGTGTGATTAGCTCACATATTCTTCAGTCTAGCTTTATGCGAATCACTAGTATATAACAGCAAACTGTTGCTTGATTTTTAGAGATAATACAACAAATTAGGCAACATCCCTCATAGCTTAGATGGGTAAAGTAAAATGTGAATTAGAAACCATATCTTGGTTGCTCATTGCCTCTTAACTGCTATGAGTTGTCCTCTCCCATAATGGAACTCTTTCCACTTCTCGATTGCCAGTGTTTCTAATTATATCACTTCTTACTGGCCTATTAATAAGCCATTTTCGAAATGTCATAGTGCATCTATGATTCCTTACCATTACAGCTTTGTGTTAGCACCTCAATTAATTCTGAAAATCAAGTTCCTGTCCTTTTTGTCAACCTGCAGCTATTGTATCTCTCTTTCTAGACCCTTTATACTCATCGCAGTTTCTTGCCCAGTCTGTGACTATAAAATGCTCTTCTTGTCACAGAATTGTACACAAGAGACTTAGATTTCAAGTGTTTCTAGTCCTTCTATTTGTGGTGATAAGCATGAAAATATTAACCACGTTTCAAGCCTCATATCGTTATTTAACTGCATATGCAGACAGCCTGATAAAACATCTGTAGCAATTGTGATTTAAAAAAAAAAGGCAACTCGGAGTTCTTTGGACCGCACTCATTTTCCAAGCCTTCCGTTAGGGATTTTCCTGGAGTTCTGCATATTTGCCACAAAGTTTGTGTCATGTCACACTTCTTAAATGCTGTCTTCTAGTTTCATGTCCTACTAGAAGTTAGTTACAGTAGTTTCTTACTCTCCAAGTTTGCTTTCCTGGAGACTCATTCATCACTCATCTCACTCATTACCTCAGCAGATTGTGCTGCCTGTTTAGTTCTTTAAGCCTCTCCGTTTAGCCTGAGGACGTTTTAAGGACCATCAAGTCCCCAGCTGTTTTCGTTCACCGTCACCTTCCATAGAAGCCTACTCAGGCATTAGCGTAAAGACTTTACTCTGCAGTGTAGAAAATACACCCTTAGGAATTAGTGCCTCCTCAGCTCTGCATGTAGCATGCACAGAGTTTAGCTGTCCCAGAAGTCTTGATTATCCATTTTAAAAGTTTTCCCAGAGAGGTGGCTGCATCCTACAAGGCAGACTGAGCAGGCAGGCAAGGAGTAAAGCAAAGTCCACTCGTTTGCCCTAGTCAGCAGGAGCAGGAAGCCAGGACTTGGGGTTACCTGCGGAGTGTGCTGGCTCTGCCGCTTGAGTAGAGCTCCGTTGTACAGGGCCTTGGTCTCCGAGCAAATACTTGCTCCATTGAACCGACACGTTTGATACATTGCAGTGATGTCAGAAAGATTACTTAATGGGAAGAAATTTTTCTAGATCATCAGTTTGTTTAGCTAAAATGAGAACTGAGTCTTAAGAGGGAAAGCCTATATGGCAATAGCTAAGTCAGAAACCAAGCAATTCTCACCTTCTGGATTTTACATATGCTGGCAGCAAAAGCTGACTGCAGCATTTCTGTGCATACCCAGGCTGGCTGTACCTTGGGCACCTCACAGGAATGGGGATGATGGGCTGTGCTACTGGAATAAGTGATCGTGCTTTGCTGTTCCTAGTGCCTGAATAAACTAGATAAAAATACAAACATAGCCTTTCTTAAGTAGTGTCATTATTCTCACCTACTATTATTGTTTTTCCTGCCTTAGCTTTCCCCATAAAATAAGAAACAGGCCAAGTGTCTGTACCATGTGAAGAACTCTGAGGTCTAGCTGGTTTTTCTAAACAAGTTGTATGTTAATGTGGTAAGTCTATTTTACTTACTTCAAAGCTTCTTATCATGACACCTGTAATATCAGTAATCCTGCCATTCTGTGCAATAGAACAATTTTTCAAGTAATTAACATTAGACTGACAAGTGGGTAGAGAAGTACTCCTAGGCTAGAACAAGAAATTTATTCCAGCCCGCTATCATGAGCCTCCTTCGTTCGTTCAGAATGTGTGATGGGTTTTATTGCCATTTTTCACCCACTTCTTTGTATTTTTAATTTTGTTGTAGTATTTCAGCAAAAGGCCACTCAAGTGCCCAGTGACAATGACAGGGCATACTACAATGCCAGGAAGTCAGCTACAGAATTTAATTTAGCTCTTTAACTGCCTTGATGCTCTTCAGAGCCAGGAGAGCTTTGCTACAACTTGATTTTGACTGATTTAGCATCTATTTTCCCACGTACGCTTTGTACCCTTAGTGATATTTCAGAATGAAGAAATCAAATTAAAGAAATAAAAATAAAAGTTACGTTCTTGCAGGAAAGATTTGTAGAGTCAGAGTTACTTTATGCTCTTCTCTTTCCTTTCTCCATTGCAATTAACACCAAGGAAAGGAAGGACAGGAGGGCTCAGCTGTGCACTAATTCCAGCCATGGAAAGGCAACAGTGTGAGGAGCAACAGTTCTCTCCTGGCTGCCCCAAGATCCATAGAAAATAAATTACTTCTGGCAGTCCAGTCATTAATTGTAGCATACTGCCATAAGTTCTATTAACGGTGCCCTAAAATAATTAACAATGTTATGTACGAAATGAATGAACACTAACTAAAGATTCTCCCTCCCTCCGCTGTTAACAAGTGGCAGGTCACTATTAAAGCATGTAAAGTAACACATATCGCTTAGTTATTTCTGCAGTGGGTAACTACCGTCTCCAGTGCTACCGACATCACTGTTCATGAATGCTAAACCACTTAGGGAAAG
>NW_010431895.1:50004-67405 GCF_000710305.1 Buceros rhinoceros silvestris
AGAATACTGGACCTTCTAGATCTTACTGTGTTGGATGTCAGTAGCATGCCTCAGTAGAACAGCTCAGTGGCCTTCTGTGGTGGAGTGACTATATATTAGCGGACAAAAGAAGAGCTGCAGATCTGCATCTCTGTAAGGCCTTTGACAAGGTTCCCCACAACATCCTTCTCTCTATATGGAAGACAAACTGATTTGATGGGAGAACTATTTGGAGGATGAGGAATTGGTTGAATGATCACAGCCAGAGGGTCGTGGTCAATGGCTCAGTGTCCAGATGGAGACTGGTAATAAGTTGGTATTCCTCTACAACAGTAGTGAATGAAATGTTTAGGATGCTACTCAGCTGCCAGAGGATAATGGTAGAAACCTCATTGATTTGTTGCATTTCTCTCATTGAAAAAAAAACAAACAAAAAAAAAACCCACCACAGAAAGAAGAAAAGGGAGGGGGAGAGCTACCCTACAGATAATGTCAGACTGTATTGAGGGCAGATAATGCTTACATGCCTTTGAAAATAAGTGCTTGCATCATAAAGAGAAAGGAATGAAATGGGTTAATAATGTTCTCTACCTTTATCTTTCTGCATTTTGTAGCAGCACACAGAGGCCATGCTGACCCAGGAACGGATAGCACTGTGAAACACAACATATCTGCGGAACAGGAAGAACTCATCCACTTACAGGAACAGGTGAAAAGGGGGGGCAATTTCTGTGGATGAAGCCCATGACAAACTTAAGCAATGGCAGAAAGAAAAACAGAGACTACAGTCCACTCCACAGGTATGAGTCTGAAATTGGTTTCTTGATGGCAATCTTGATCAGCAGTTCCAAAAACAAAATCTTACATTTTGGCTCTTATGTGTAAGGTCAAAAATCAGTGTCATCATTTATACGCCCATCAGCTCCCGTGCAAGTTGCTGCTTACTGTTCTGAATGTTGTAGCGACCAGTTTCCGCTGCTGTTTGATTACTTGAGAGGCTGCTTGAATTTATTTTGCCTAACTTCAGGTACCTCTGCATTTGGTTAAAATCCTGAGTTAAGCATGCTCATCTCTTAAGACTTTTGTTCTAAACTGCTAGGTTATGCTTAGGCCTATACGCCTTTTGTGAAACCGCAAACCTTCTGCAGCTGAAAAAACTGAATGCACGATTGAACCATGTCAGCTAACAGGCGTAACTATGTCAAGCGTACGTTGTTATTATACCTTGACTTACATCAGGGTTTATGCCTGTCTGAAAGCGCTGAATCTGCTTAGGAAAATACACAGGTGTAGCAGTGCTCTTCAGCTCCTTTATCTTCAGCGTATGGAGTGAGTTTTATCTTCAATGTATGGAGTAAACTGAGGTGCACAATAACAGGGTTTACAAAAGCCCACACACTGAGTCACTGAAAGAACTGCTTCAAAACTGGAAACTGAGGAGAAAGGCAGCGAGGAGGTTTGTTAATTACTTCTAACAAGACAGCTGGATGAAGAGGTTATGCCCTCTTTCTAAATGAGATTGTGTATTAACAAAAATATTTTCATGTTGTCCTCTAAGTAATTGCCTTCAGTAGAAAGAGGAAAACCAAAGTTAGTCTACTGCTCTGCGGAGCGGGAGAGCTGTCAGATGCTGCCAACAAGGCGAGGCTGAACGCTCTTCGTGTTTCCATTTACCGAAGAAATAGTGTGAGCTTTGTCATCTCAGTGGAACGCTTAACAGCAGAAGTGCAAGGCCTTAGGACAGTTTAGGAGCCTGCTTCCCAGGCTGGGCACCAGCAGCACAGCACGAGGTGTTTTGCAGTAGTGTGAGAGTGTGGTGGATGTCCCCTTCCACATCTGTCTTCGGCCAAGCACGCAGACGGGAATTGCTTGCACTTAACAGCATCATGGATACGCTTAACAGCAGAAGTGCAAGGCCTTAGGACAGTTTAGGAGCCTGCTTCCCAGGCTGGGCACCAGCAGCACAGCACGAGGTGTTTTGCAGTAGTGTGAGAGTGTGGTGGATGTCCCCTTCCACATCTGTCTTGGGCCAAGCACGCAGACGGGAATTGCTGGTATTGCTTTATCAGTCAGGGAGTTACTTGTGGGGACTATGATAGCTTATCTGTGCAAAGATAGTAGCACTAGGTCGTAAGGCTTCTTTTTCTCGGTTAACTAGAAGACGCCTGTATTTCATGGAGGATTTACTTGACCTGTTCTCACTGCCTCAGGGAGAAAGCTACTTTCTAGTGGTGGTTTATACCCTGCATTGCACGTGTGACTTTTCTTTGGTTTTGTACCATAGAAAAGTCTTTCACTGTTACCCCAGTACAAACTTCATGCTGTCACTGCAGTTGTCTGGTCTTCTCTGATGGTTTTGAGGAAAAAAAATTTTTCCAAAACAAAAAAAGAAACCCTCAAGCCTCTGGATGGGGGAAAAGCTCCACGGGCCTCTTAGGTATAAATGCTAGAATTAGCATCTACTTGTAGCACCATAGACATTTTTCAGTCTTTTAAAATTATTTTCCTGGAGAGTTCAGAATGCTAAAGAATCCAGCTTTTTCTAGTTATTCATTATTTCTACAGTAAATGTCTGTTACTGATTGCTGCTGCTGGTTTTATGTTTGTTTTTTTACTTAAAGGAAAAAGTGTGCCACCTTAGAGACACCAGTCTTGGAAACAAACTAGAAAAGGAAAATCCGAATGGTAAGTTGCGCTTGCTCTGCCTTTCAGAACACCGAAGCCTTGAACTGTAAGTATACTGCAGAGGTCTGATCCAAAGCATAAGCAGACTTTTGGCTCAGGCATTGAATTTGTAATGAGCATTTTCTCTATCTGACCACATTTAAATTATTTTAGTATAATCAAACCTTCAGCAGGGTCGAGATTTCATCCCAAAGATGAGCTCACCGAGAGAGCTAATGGGGCAGAAAATTTACCAAATCTTTGTGGCTCAGCTTTTCTGTAGCCCATTTCCTACTGCTTCATCACAATTAGGGTAGATGATTTCTTCAGAACAATTTACTTGATGACTTCAATATTTTATTTGTAAATCAGCTATCAATTTGCCCTTGCAAATTCTTGATGAACTTTCCACTGCTACAGCAGTTTAGAATTGCGAGTCATTAATAAAAGCTATAATATTGGGCGTTTAAAGATGCTTTTTTTCCCTTTGTGATTGAATGGCATCTGTAGCAGTGTAAATCACCTGCTTTTCCTGCAAATGAATTTCTCATTATGAAAAGATTGTATTAGATGATACTGACTTCAGGCCTGTGAGTTCTGTAAACTTCAGCACCATATGCATTCTTCTTTTTCACATTGGACTTGGTACTGTTTGTCTATCACTATTTAACATTATCATCTAAATGTGGTATTTCCTTACTGCAAGAGAGGAAAGTAACTGCTTTCGTTATTCTGTTAGATAGTGGTGTATATTTATGCAGATGTGTGAGATACTGTAAATTAAGGGAAATTCTTGCTGTCCCACTGGCGAAGTTGCAGTCCAGACTATTTATGTTTCAGCTTCAACGGCCTCCGTGGCTGGTAGGGAGGGAGTGCTGAGCACATAAACAGGCTCAGTCCTGAGGGCTGGGGATCACTGCTTTTGTTCCTACAGTCTGTTTTCTGCAGGCAAGGCAAAGTTCACGATGATATGAGCGTGACTGTTGTAAAGTATTTGTCTGTAGGGTTTTCTTTTGGCCACATTAGTCCTGCTAATCCTCTCCCCAGTGTTTGGTTATTGAATGACACCAGCAGAAATGTAGGACCTGTGCTAGAACTGTGAAATTTTCCGGTAAATCAGATCGTGATGAGTATGTTCCTTTCTGATCCTAACCTCTGGACCCTCTGTTACACTGACTTATATCCTGTGATGCACATAGATGAGCAGCTTTGCTCTGCAGAAATACAAAGGGAAGAATCATTATGGAGACCGCTGTCTTGTCCAACAGTGCAATTTATTATCAAAGATTTAAAATCTTGAATACAAGAACTTCTAAAAAATGGAACTGCCTCTGTAGCTGGAGGCATTTTGATAGCAAGACTAAAGAAGCATCTCAGAAGACCAGTACCTGACGTAAATGAATTGCCTGAAACAAAATTGACATTCACATTATTTTCTCTTTTGTAGTTCCTAAGTAAAGCAGTCCAGAGATCATTCTTTTTAGAGACGTTTTCTTCCAAGTGCCATTTAATAAAGCAGTCTGTATGAAAGTTAACAGTTCTCAGATTTGTTTAATGAATTCTTGTTTTTACATCTGTATACAGATTCTCCAGCTGTACCTGTAAAAACATGGGCCTCCCTCTCCAGATTCCATATTTGAAATCAGGATTTGGAGAGTCTTTTTCATAGACCATTTTTGAGGACTTGATTGAGGATTTAAAGAGATCACATCAGAAGCCTGGAAAAGGAATTTTTTTTAAGGAGAAAATAAAATAACTTCCATAAATTAGTAAGGAACTTAATTTTTAATTTGCTCTTTCTTCCACTATAATGAAAGTTATTAATATGAGAGTGGCATTCAGTTCAGACTTCAGTGTAACATTTGATGTTATCTCAAAGTTCACGTCTCATTTTGCAGCAGGTTAATATAGGACTGATTAACATCCTCAAAAAAAAAAAAAGAAAAAGCAACTGCAAAGCAAAAAGTTCTGGAACTCTTGAGTGAAAGATCTACAAAAACCTATTTTAAGGACAATTAAATAAAGACTAAGCACGCAGAATATTTATCTGCAGGGAGTACAGGGACGGACAAGGATTTATCTCAGTACTCTATAATATACGTAAGCTCTTGCTCATTGATGTTGTTTTCTTTTTTTCAAGAAGGGAAGTAAGATGTTAGTCAATAGAACAACAACAACAAAAAAATACCTTCAATAAAACTGGGTGGAAACACGTAAGTGACTCTTTGGACATTTTGAGTTACCTACGTGAATCTCATTTAGCTGTTTCTGAAAATGAGATTTCAAAATCTGCCTTCTGTTGCAGTTACATCATGGCACCTTACACGCCACATCCCACAGATCTAGTCACGCAGCATCTAAAAATAAGAGCAACATTGCAGAAACTACATGAGATGGTTTGACTTGCTTGTAGTTAGTTATCCCCTCATAGGTAATCTCTGTAGAACCTTGGACTTAGTCTTTAGGGATACATCTAGTATAGCATAAGATATTTCGTCAAACCCAGTAACTAATAGTCTGTTCTCCACTCCTGGCGTAGCAGCAAGAACTGAGTAGTAGGTGTCACTGCTTCAGTGCTAGGTAATGAGCAAGTTAGAGGACACAGAAGACAAACTATAACTCAAATGGACGTTAGAAGACCAATACTACCTTAAGCAAATGTTTGGCTTGATTTTTTTTTAATTTTTTAATTATCATGATTTCAAAGCCAGCAACTCGCATAATAGTTTTAAATGCAGGTAGGTCTTAGGAAACATGTCAGATGCTTAGTAGTCCTGCAATGACAAATATGCCTGCGGGGCAAATCAGCAATTCAGTCTTTGCATCTATTCCAGTCTTGGAATCCTTGGCAGCACTGCAAAGTAGGTGGCCTTCTGTGGAAAGGTCAAAAACTTTTTGCATGGGGAACTCAGCTGAAATAATGTATTTCTCAGCTGTTAAAGTGAGTAGGTACTTAGACTAGAACTGGCCTTCGTACCCAGGAGGGACAACTTAACTTTACTCTCTGTGGCTCTAGACTGTTTAATACTGACCCACTCCACTCCTGTAAGGCACTGTAAACAGCCAGGTTATCCACTGCAGTAAAGGCATCCTCCACAGAATTCCTTCCTCCAGATTTTGATTTCTAGATTTGCAGATGCCTATGACAGTAAAGCAGGTCTGGTGTAATTAAGTTTGCTTAACCAGCTGCCAAAGACCAAATCTCTTCCTCAGCACTATGCCCCTTTCACAGACTGGCAAGTTATTGATTACGTTTGTTATCCTAAATGTCTGGCTTCATTCCTCAGCCCTCATCAGCACCTTGGTTTTGGTCCAATTTGCTAACAGCTTGCTTATTCATCGGTTGATGCCACTCCAGCTTGTAGGTAGCATCTGAGTTCTCTGAAAACTAAAAAACCAGCACTTAATTTTGAGTGCGTTAATCAATTTCTGATGTCTCTGGTAAGTAAATAGGAAGATTAACAGAAACAGACCCTAATTTTGACATCTGAGTCCATGGGAACTCAAACTTCTTTACTCAACCCACTTAACAAGGTTGAAATAACTTGGAAACCTGAAGCACATAGAGGCTTTTGTGTGTGTGGAGAGTGAGGAAGCCATAGTAAAGGGGTTTTTTTCATGACTTCAACATTAAGCATTTTAGTCAGGGCATCTGGTCTTAAAAATACTTCTTTGTTGGCAGTTTACAATAGTCTCCATCGGATTTGTGAAGCTAGATCTTTAGCCTGGCTTATTTCCAATTTCTAAAGCATTTTGTATTTTTACGTGACGCTCCAATTCAAAATCAGGAAAATAACAAAAATTGATTTCTTGCCCGTTTGTCACCACATCAGGTCTTCATGAGGCAAGCCCGCAGTCAAACCATTGAGCGAGGAGTTCACTGAGACAACTGAAGGTCCACGTACCTGTCAGCCTTTCCTATGTGACACCAATAAAGACCAGTCATGCTGTTCGAAGTAAGATGTGTACAAAATCTACCTCGCGTCATTCATACACACACCACCTGCCTATTTTTGTGCATATCTCTTGCTCCCCCTCTTCCAGGGTCATGTGTTACAGTCACAGTTGAAGTAAAACACGTAGAAAGTGACTCATCCTAGGTACGTATTTTGTGAATTATTCAACTCTGAAAGACATTTTGCACTGGTCTAATTTATCATTGATATACGTGACTATTTATTTCTTTTTAGTCTCCAGCTAGGAACACAACAGACAAGGAACAGATGCCTGATTAACAACGGTAAGAGCATGTATATGAACACACACATGTCATTTGTCACTTGTGGAAGTACTTTCCATCAGAGTGAGTTTGCATAACGATAGAATGGAAGTGCATGTCCAAGTTTTGATTTCACAAGATAAACCACAGTCATCATACGTGCTGGTTTACACTGGAACTTATTTTTTTGTCAAGTGTCAGCCTATTCTGGTTACTGCAGGGCAGATTTGCAAGCAGTTAGATATTTACCTGACTTATGAGAACTCTCTTCAACTGCGTCCACGAGTTAAGCCAGATGTTGAAAACGGAACTGATTAAAACAAAACACCAACCACCAAAGTTCTCATAAGACCCAAAAACTTAGTTTTATGGCATGACCTGAAATCTCAACTCCTCCGTGGGCTTTCCTAACGGACAGAGCTGTATCCTTGCGTGGAGCTGAAGTCACCTACACTAAATAAAAAACCACTTTGAATGTTAAAAGCTCTGAATCTGGAAAAAACTATTATGGAAAAGCTTGATAAGAGCAGAGATGCTTACAGAGTGCAGATTGCTGAAGTGAGATGAGTCATTCAAGGTGGGGAGAGGGAATTACCCCTGGGATCAGAATAGGTGATCTCTGTCACTTGTAGAAAATTGTTATGTGGGAGAGAGAAGGTGAATTAGCCGTGGGAGAGCTTGCAAAATACAATTTATCCAGCACATTCAATCAATCCTGTTTGTGAATTACCCACACCAAACTCTGAGGTTCTCCTCATCTGCAAAGTCTGGCCTCTGCATAGCTTCCGGGCTGTTTTCTGTCTTCGGATTGGTTCAGAGGCCTTGTAATACCACAGCTAGGACATAAACTAGTGTTTGAAAAGGAAAGAGTTTATGTAGAGACACGTGTGCCGCAGCTGTAAGGTAGCAGAATGGCCCCTGGCAAGATTAAAAAGACTCTGTAGTTTGGGGGTTGGGTTTTCTCCTCTCTCTTTTACACTACTTTCAAGGAGATCATATTAACAGAAAAAGCTGGGAAGGGAGTGTCCATTTACCCACATGCACTGGAAAATATGCATTTAATGTGAAATTCTAAAATTTTTTTGAGAAACTGACTGCATGTTTGAAATGTATGCTTTTAGTGCAAACCCAACACAGTGAAGTCTGGTTTTGTTGGTTTTTTTTTAATTTAAAGACTCCAGTATTCTTTCTAAAAGTGGTGAAATACCTTTAGTGATGTAAACAAGAGTACTGTGTATACCACTTAGGAAGACTGGACCTTTCTCATTAAAAATTTTTTTAAAAATTTAAAAAGAGAGATGCGTCTGAAGACAGACCACGTTTTTATGACTAATCGCAGGGAGATTAAGTGTTAGATTATTTTTTAAAAATTGCAGATAAAACACATTCGAAAAATACATTTCTATTGCTAGTATTCTGATTGTCAGACAGTCGAGCCTCCAGCTCCAGTTGAAATTTCTTAGCTATGTTGCTCACACCTGCCTGTAGATCATCACACTTTCCTTATGCAAGTGGCAGAAAAATTATGGATTTGAGAAATACCCAAATACAGTGTTTGATCTTATTCTAAACAAACATTTTCCGTTATTTCTTACAGTGCGATTCTTCAACCGGCTGTGCATCGGTTTCCCCTCCCCCCTCCTCCAAGTGGCACCCTGACAGCCTCCGGTTCCAGCGCGTTCTGCTGTGACACGGCTGCGTGATCAGCGCTGCACTGTCAGTGCCTTCGAATCTCCCACCTGGGCCAACTCTGGAAGAAGTCCAGTCTCTAAAGCAAATTAATAGGACTTCTTGTAAAGTCAGCACTGAAGTCTACATTTTTTCTTTGCCAATTTTTTTTTTGCAAGATGACAGCTGAGTATACGTATAAAGATATATTGCATGCTTTGGTTAATTATTTTGAAACTCATTTCATTTTTTCCGTAATGCTTGATAGTTGTTTAAAAGTAGATTTTATGCACAAAAGAGGAAGATCATGAAAAGTTAAGATTATGAAGTTATAATACAGAAAAGTTAGGTTTTACTTTTTGTTAAGACATTTTTGTATAAACTTTGTAAATAAATCCATCTTTCTGTGGAACAGTAATTGTACTCCAGCAGTAGTTTAAATACTTGTACTCAGAAGTGGAGCTAGTTTCTAAAGTCAAACTCTGTAAATCATGCTAGTTATTTACTCATGCATTAAAATGATTACAAGAATTGTGTTTACAAGGATGTTGTGTTTTGTTTAATAAGTTGCCTAAGGTAAGTGATATCCAGACCAAAACCAAAACAATCTCTACTGCATTTACACAGCAAAAGTGAAGGAATAAATGTGGTTAATGAGTATCGTGGTCTGCATTCCCACAGTGACATTCTCCAGAATTTAAGAGAACATGTTATGATACGGAGTACATGAGAAGACTTGCCCTATTTCATGCAAAAAAAAAAGGAAAGAAAAGTTCCCGTATGCAACCTGTAGAGAGCGTAAGAGAATATCTTAACTTTCAACAAGTAGAAGCTAAAATAGCCTGTCCGCACCCTAGTTATTTTAGCTTTGCACAGACCTTCTTAAAAAGCAGGTAAACATAGAACAGAACCACAGCGTCATTTGCGTTGGGGAAGACCTAACATGCAGTTAGCCAAAGCTGCCTCCGCAGAGGTCTTAATCTTTACCAACCTCTTAGTTGTGCGTTCTTCGCAGACGTTTTTAGGAACCCGAGTCATTGCGAGCAAGCCTCCCCTCAAGCTCTCAGCAGTGTTGACTCTCTGCTTTGCCTGTACTAAGAGATGCTCACAGTTAAACTTCAGTTAGGAAAAACTGAAAACTACTTACTTATAGTCAGAAACTCTTAACTCTCCTTAACTGCATGATAATGTGATGTGACACATAAATTTGGAAGATGGGAATGGATTTGATGTTCAGACTTATGAGCCTTGAGGGTCATATTGTTTCTCCAGTTTCCACAAATTATCATGCCAAAAACCATTACGAATAAAAATAAGCCAAAATGACAACACTGAGCTTTCAAAATAATGACAGAATTTTGCAAGTTTGTAAGCCACATCTAGCTTTAGGCTAATTAAAATTTTATTTTGAATGGGTTGATTAAACATTTTCAGAAAACTATCTGTTCTCTGGGGAAAACCCCATTTCTGTTGTTAGAAACACTCCCACAAATACTGCGGATGCTGTACCGCTATGAAGGCATGAATATTCAGAGACTGCTCTATTAGTGTGGCAACGTGGCTTTGTATTCCATGCAAAGGCTTCTCTTGAGCTGTTTGAACCACAGCAAAAGCCTGGAGTCATGTAATGTCTCCCAGATCTGGAAATATAGTCAGGCTCCGTGAGCTGAGGGACAGGAGACTGGCAGGCTTTATAGGAGAGGAGCTGGGATGTTTTAAGACTTACCTAGCCATGTGAAAATGGAAAGGGAAGAATTACTTGGAAATCTGAATGTGTATAAGCCTTTAATTTCCCTTAAGAGGTTCTCCTCCCCCCCAACCACATATCTTGTTATGAACCTAGCTTGTGCACGCTGGTAAGTATTCCTGAGGAGCTGACACATAAGTTGAGGAGAGGATACAAATAATGAAAATACTGATGCTTCACATCAGTACTGGTTTCTTTGTGCAGTGTGATGCTTGTTTCTGTGGCAGAGGAGACGAAGGGACCTTTCTTGGTGTGGGACGTGGCGGGGCGGGGCGTAGGTGGTGGTCAGTCCTGACAGCACTCCAGGCAGGATCCGGTGCTCTCAGTGTTGCCAGGGGAGAGGCAGTGTCCCACTGCTCCTTTGCCCCAGTGAGAGCGCACCTGGGACAGTGAGGTCAATGGTAAGAACCTGACAAAACAACAAATTCACAAATAGAAAGCACACAAAGTTACTTCAAGAAAATGCTGCGGGTTTCCTACGGGAAAGAAAGGGTATAACAATATAGCACCAATGCCAAACACACAGACTAGAAGCCAGAGCAGAGCACAGCTCCCCTCAGGAAATCAAAAAAAAAAAAAAAAAAAAAAAGGGGTCCTGCACCCAGTGCTCTTCAAGCAGTTTGTCCCTGGTGTCCCTGTCAGGAATGGAAGAGAGATGAACTAGATGCCTGTGAGTTACTCTTCTTCTCTTGGGTGAAAAAAAAAAAAAGGTGTGCTCTGTCTATGCGTGCACAAGTATTTGCAGTTGTCATGAATGGTATGACAAACCAGAGCTTCCAGCCCAGGGGAGTTTAGGCGTCCCCTTAACAAAGCCGCTCTTGTGCTCCGCCTTTGCTGCGTCATTCGAGCATGGCGCCACGCGTACCCCGTACAGCAGGGCCAGTGCAACCGGTTTCAGCAGCATCCAAGCTTCGCATCAGTCCCAGCTCAGAACGCAATGAGGGAATTCCCTGCAAACTGAAGCACAGAAGAAACTATTGCCTTGTTACGGGATAACAACAGCAAACAGAATTTTAGACTTTTAAAAGGCCAGATTCAAGCCTCAGCAACATTAGTGAGATTAAAAGGCGAAAACCCTTCAGTAACCCTTGAACAGGAAGGCTGGGAGAAGACAGGCAGAGGCACCTCTCATTTTTGGTCGATGAAGCATTTGCTTTGTAGGGAATTTTCACTAGCAAGCTTTAGCCACTGAAAACATAAATTTCAGGCTCAACCTCCCAGCCAACGCGGTTTCTTTTTTTTTTCTTTCTTTCTCTTTTTGTAATCTCCCCACAATTTTCTGAGGCCATGTCATTCTTCCAGGCAGCAAGTGCGCCTGGTGTTTGACTCACTGTTGCACAATAGAAGTATAATAACAGTAAATATTTAAACTAGCTAAAGCTGTCACAGAAACAAGTTCAATCTTGAGCCCTGATGTACAAACAGCAATAGAATTTTCAGTTCCTGCAGCTGGGACACCTACCTTTGCCACTGTCACCCACGTACAACTACCTACCGGTTGCAGAGCAATCTCAGAAGCGTAAGAAATCAATGGGGAAGTGTCACTTTAATGAAGAAATACACGACAGATTTTCTTGCTTTTATCACTGCTCTGACGTTCAGCTGCAGGTGGATCGCACACCAGTAGTTTAATATCTCCTCTGACTCCTGATATTTTTAGAACAACAGCAAAAAAAAAAAAAACCAACAAAAACCAACCCAAACCCACAAAACCCTTTCAGCGTCTTATGTGTCCTATAGCGCAGATCAATTTTTTTGTCAGTGTACAAAATCTTTTGACAAATTGTATGTAATCCACAGCAATGTAATTGCTATGGTGTGAAATTCCACAGTGAGAAGCTGTGGAAGCAACAGGTTCAAATCAGGGGTTTTGTTCATCTGTTTTTTGTTTACACACACAGTTCCCACCTACCCACCCATACTCCGCAGTGGCCAGAGGAGAAATGAAGGGATGTGAAGAGATGCTTTTTTTTTTTTTTACTTCCCCTCCTCCAGATGGAATTTCTGAATTTCAGTGTAGTTGAATATGTGCAAGCTATAAGCAAAATCATTCTAAGAAAATAAAAGCGTCTGTTTTTTCCCAAGGTGTGCCATTAAGCTTCAGAGAAAAGAAAATCTGTTTATAAGCAGACATTCTGACACAAAGTTAGTCCTGAAGTTTTGCTAACAAACAAAACGTGCATTACTAACAGGAAACATCCGCGAGTGTCTGTTTAGCAACGCATGGATGATGGAGTAAATCACGAGAGCCTGAAAGCCTGGCTGACACAAGATCCCTATCAATCAGAGGTGCGCTACATTAGCATCTCCACTGTAATTTAGGGGACTCACTATTTGGCCAGTTGGTAAAATAACACCACTCCACCTTTCCAACTGCCAGTGCGTGTTCTGCTAAAGATTGATGGATAATCCATTCAAATTTAAGTATTTTAAACATGGCGGCATCCAAGAGAAAGAAAACAATACAAAGAGATTCACAGCGACTGTAGTTACCAGCAGCCAAAAGTCACGTCAGGATCCTGTGGAGAGCATGGCTGATCTGCCAGCCAGGTAGAGCCTCATTGCCAGAGAGGTTTCACTGGGTCCATCGGTGATCAAAGATGGTCCACATTTTGCCGAGGTAACTCACCATTCAGATGTAGCTTGTCATCCACGAGGGTGCGTTGTGGCCTTGCTGGATGGTCATCCTATGAAAAATACCTGTAGCGTTTCAACAACTGTGCAATATATAGCAGAAAGAATGAGAATAAATCTACAGTCCTGGCTTCACTTGATTAAATATAATCCTTGCAGGAATGTAAGAGATGCTGAAGATATGTTTCAGCCTTGGTAGGAAGCCTCTACTGTGATAAGAGCAGGAGCAAAATGACGAGAGCTGTCCTGACGGTCCTCGAGGGAGTGTTAATAATGAAGGAGAGGCAGGATCGTGCAGACTGCCTGCTCATCCCCTCCTTTTCCTGTAACCAACATGCATCCTGACAAACTTCAGCATTACTGAAACGTGACTCTGAAGTGAATCATTCCAGAAACAGGCCCCCAGACAAGCCAGCAACAAGCAAGGTGGAGGGACATACGCAGTCTCATCCCGCTCGACACGCTGGGCTGCAGTAACTGAAATTAAGAACTGCATCAAGAGCAGGGAACAATTTCATGGAGACAGAAAAGAGCCCTGGGGAAGGGTCAACTTATGCCAGACTCCTAGTAGAAGAATTCAGAAGACCTATACCAACATCACCGCCAGCTCTCAACAGTTATTGCAAAAGCTTGGATGAGCCTCTTCTTACAGACGAGAAAACCGCGGAGTAAAGTACCCAAGGTTCCAGCTCTCCCCTGGCAAAACCCTGTACGTGCAGACAAGCAGGGGTTCAACATCGGTGAGAGACCCATCGAGACTGCTCAGCATGGATGCTCCTGGTTGGTATGGTACGCGGCGCAAAGCGGAATTTAAAAGTTAAAAATACATATTAGGTGCAGTTGTTTGCAGATGCAAGTGACATGAAGATACTTGCTCATGCGAGGTATCTAAGCTGCATTAGCTTTATTTAAAATAAATAAATAAACCACACACTGAAAACTTTTACCAGCAGAAAAAGTTTTCTGGTGCCATCTATACAGAGAATGCACCCAGCCTAGTGAAAGAAAGAAAAAAAAAAAAAAGAAGGGTGCAAAACACAGTATCTTTAATCAGCCAGCAGTTAAGTTCATCAGTTACAATACTAAGGTGACTCATGAAACTGTGGCTTCACTCTGGCAGAAGACAAGCCAGAACACTTCATCTCAGGGCACGAACCTGTGAAGTCTGACTGGGTTAGAGCAGCTCTTCTGACAGTGACCTTGGACCCAGCGTTGCAAGGCAAGACACACAGGTGTAACAGGACTTGTTCTTAGCAGAGATTTGTCCAGTTCTACCCCCTCTTCTGACTCTCGCAATACAGTGCTCTGCTCGATTAAGTGCTATTGTCAGAAGTCTTTTCATACAAAGATATTTCTAGATAAAGAAAATAAAATACCTTTGAAAACATCCTTTCCCTTCTTAAACTGTGATCACAAAGCGGCTTGGTAATCTTTGTTGCAGTCACTGAGGTTGTAACACCGAGCTCTACCCGCAGGGCACGGGCTGGCACACAGTAGTGCTGTTCACTGACACTGCTGGAAAACCCGCCTGTCTCAGCCTGGAGATGCAGATCCACGTACATAAAACACGGGGCCCGCTTCACATTTCAGATTTCAGTCATGCTCAGAAGACACGAATCAGGACCATAAGGTAGCAGGAAGTATCCGAAGAGCACTATTGCCAGTAACCACACCCCTCTCCCACTTTATCACCTTGGTGGGTATGAAAACGTCATGTTTTCACCCAGATGTGGTGGCTGTTTAACTCCAACCCTAGGCACCAAGGAATGCGGGCACCCAGATGAGCCTGTGAATGCCAGTGTCGGGAGGGAACACCTGGACGTTTGGCGTGCAGTACGCAGCACCTTTTGCATTAAAGTCCCCTGACACATACGGGAGCGCTCCAGGGCGTCCTTCGTATTCCCCTACGCCACAGAACCGTTGTGAACAAAAACTGCAATACAGATGGCAGGGCAGTCAAGTATGATTAAAGAAAACAATAACTAAAAATAAGAAAATAAATCAAGAGCCATGTAAGTACCAGTGGTTATGGCATGAATGCAAGCTGCAGCTTAGACTAACAGTTCCTTGCGTGCTCTTACCCAGACAAGCAAATACCAGCAACTGTTTAGCTGGCAAAACAGAGCCCACATCAGCTACCATTCTCCCAGGTGACAGTTTTGGGCTCACCGCATGCAAAGGCAGTGTGGAGAGACACATACTGCTCTGGTGAAGGAGAGAGAGAGAGAAATGGGAAACGATTAGACAGGAGTTAAATTGCAGCTTTAGTGCAAGAGGGAAGCCTTCGTTTAAGTGTGTCCTCAAAAACACCACCACAGTCAACAACTTACATTAGTCTTCTATTTTAGGGTGGATTCCATCAATCTATAACCACAGGATGCAATAAATGAAGTTCCTGACGCTGTCTCTACTGATCAATAAAGTCCCTTTGGAGCCAAGCAAGGTGTTTGTTAACATATACACCATTAAAAACAAACTTTTTCCAGCCCTAACACTCTAAACTTCTGGACTGATAGTAATACAGGAACAGCACACGGGTACTTCAGGGAAATCCACAAACTGCTGTGCAGATTTCATCTTGCACAACTTCCATAGCCTTCCTCTTTGATAGTTTCAATCTCGGTGTATCAGGCCCAATGATGGTGGAAGCACTTTGGTAAGACTCCAAGGTGATGAGACCAAAACAGGTGAGCAACTTCTGCCTCAGCTCTGCAGAGGACACTTTTCTTACTGATCCATCTAATGAGGTTTAAGGTGCCTTTACACCATACTTGACTTCCCTTAGTTCATTAAGAGGAGGCTAGAATCACAGCAACGTAACGGATCTCCTGTGGGGAAAAATGACTGAAGTGTTTTTATTTCTCAGCATTAGACACCAGGGTAACGGCAGAATGAAGGGAAAGGAGGAAGCAGCAACATTCCTCCGCTCTGAAAATTTCATTGCCATTTGAGCATTGACACATCATTTCTTATTTTCTCCTGCCAACCTAAAATAAAAGTTTACAAGATGTGAACACACCGTAAAAGGAGTCTCAGTGGAAAGACACATTACAAAACTCCTCAGGCTGCATTCTTTCTTTTCTGGATACTTTTTGTTAGTATTTCCTGCTAAGTGAGCTTGAACGCTGAATTCACTCTTTGTGACACCGTGTGCCTTACCTCAATTTTTATGTTTGGTTTTGTTTTGCCCAAGTGTCATTAACAACATCTTGTATTCCGTTTCTGACTGTGGATCTGAATGCAGATCCTGTTCCTTTTGCCAGTTTTACATCCTAGGTGTCAGATTTGTGTCCGATCGTATGCCTTGCAAACACGCACTAGACAAACAAAACTGCACACTGGAGGCATTTCAGAGTAAAAACACACGCTGGCTGCAAAATTAAGCTGAGATCAGGATTCTATCAAAATGAGCTCTCTAGAGCATGGGTCGGCCTCCCAAAACAGTCCTAGAGAAAGCTACACTTCTGCTCCTACCAGCCCCACACCACCAAGCGTCAGCTATTTTGAAACAGTAAGTGACGCTTCCTACCGCCCGGTGCTGCAAAGCTCTGACTGTTTTGCCTGGTAAGGACGGCAGGTGTGGTACGATTTTATAAAACAAAGTAAGTATATAATTTGTGGATCCAAATCAGGCTTCCTTCCTCCTCCCAAATGAGACAGGATGGCTTAACCCCAGCATGGAAGTTGGTGTTTAAATGTCCCTTCTGTTGGGATATTCCCTCCAATTCTGCCCTTTCCAGCTGTCCTGGTTGGAGCTAAAACAGAACAATTCTCCATTCAGTGATTTTACTTTCCAGCCCAGACTGTTCCAAGTAACTGCACTGTCTGAAGGTAACGGCATATTTTTGCAGACAGTGTCTGCTTCTAGCAGTGACAGCCGTCGATGCTTACAGTCACTGCCAGAGATTGCTCTGCAGAAAGGCTCTGGCTTACACTTGCTCCTGTGCAGACCAAGGTCACTGCTAAATCCTGTGTGCCACGGTGGGGGTGCAGTAGGTTAGAGGTCACAGCTGTGGGGAGGAGCGGACAGGACAGGAGACCCTAAACTGACCAACAAGGTGTTCCATCCCATAGACGTCATATTTGGTATAAAGCTGAGGGATCACAAGGGTCAGGCTCGCTTGCTCTCTTCTTCAGTGGTCGGTGTCTGAGGAGGACTCTGTCTGTTCTGCCTTTGATCCCAAACCATGCATTCCTGAATCCGGTTCCAGAATCCAGCTCCTGCATCTGGTTCTTGTCTGCTGCTGAGCCCAGCCTGGAACTTCTTGCCCAGTGCCTGCCTGCAGCATCAGTGGCGACGGTGATGAAATTGCCATCAGGGGGTTGGGTCCAATATTGAGTTTACATATATTTCATTTCATTTTTATTATTCTCATTAAAGCAGTTTTACTTTTCTTTTCCAGTCCCTCCTTTATTCCCTTTCTCTTCCTCTTTGGGAAGGGAGAGGGGTTCACAGACAGTGCCTGTCATTTGTCTAGTGGCTGGGCCCG
>NW_010431895.1:67458-68082 GCF_000710305.1 Buceros rhinoceros silvestris
TTTCCCTTATTGCCTTTTCTCTTCCCCTTTGGGAAGGGAGAGGGGTTAGTAGAGAGCATCTGGCATTCGTCCGGTGGCCAGCCCAGCCCTAACCCTTGACACCAGCTCATCTGGAGCAGTGACTGAGCTGTATTAGTCCCCACTTAGGACCAGGGTTAACTGGATGATGGCTAAAACACAGTGACAAATTTCTAATGTTTAAATGGTAAGAAAAACATAGCTTCCCATTTGCAGCACAGATCAGCTAATACTTCAGAGGTGAGATTTGGCTGTTTCAAATGTCATGTCCACAACCACGATACTGATGGCCAGTTCTGCAGGCCTGGTTGTCATGATCACCCTGAGACTTCACAGGATGACTACTCTTTAATTCACCTTTGAATGTAACGTGTCTGGTTTGCACCAGACAATAGTATAAGACTGTAAAAGCTCCTAATTTAAAGTGTTAACGGCACTGCTGAAGGAAAAGCAGCAATTTGACCTGCATAGCCTATCTGGTCGTTGTCCAGCTGATGTCAAAGCAAAGTCTGACCACATTTTGTATGGTTGTAGCAAGCTCCACTTCTCCAAGCTAATTTAAACAGCTCCCTTACCTTTCAGCAAAATATTAGAACAAAATGTGAT
>NW_010431895.1:68198-70717 GCF_000710305.1 Buceros rhinoceros silvestris
ACGCATGAATTCAATTACATGCGTAGGAATGTGCCCATATGCTGTGGCACCAACATCAGGGTGAAAAGAAACTGCTTTGCCACGGGGAGGAGACTGTTTTAGCGCACTGACCAGGTGAATAATGCTAAAATTACACAGCAAACCACAATCAAGAGCACAAGATACTTTTTTTTTTTTTTACAGGCAATTGACAGAAGGCATTTGAGATACTGCACAGTTTTCCACAAGACAGCAAATGAGCATAAATGAAAATCGAGGCTAATGAGATTAAATAGTGCTAGAGCAAGTCAGTAAAGCATGTAAGTCCCCTAGCTCAAAGGAAGCCACACAATAATGTTCGTTTCTGTCCTGCACTACCTTGCTCAAATGCTTACTGCATCTGTATGATCAGCTCAACCTAGTGCTCCCTCCTCCTTCCATTCACTACCATCTTAGCATGGTACACGCCTTGAGAAGAAAAGCCAATATCCTACCCACATACTTCTTTCCTCTCCCTTCTGCTTGCTTGCCTACCCAGAAGGCCATAAAGGACATGCTATTCCCCATGGCATGCCAGCTAACCCTGTTGCAGTCACACAAAGCTTGAGTTCTTTTTCATCCTCCCTTAAATTTCTGCAAGCCAGCTACAGCCACACCACAAAACAGCCCAGAGATAAGCCAGTTCAATGGTGGGAAACACTTTTCTTTTCCCCCCTGTGAACAGGTCACATACATCATCAAATTGAACAGAGTAACAAAACATCTGCATATCTGTTTTGCTTCACTGACCTAATCTGTTTGCTAAATGCTTTGGGATTTAGGTTATCAGAAAATCCCATAGCCAGTGGCTTGCTCGGTCTCACACAGCCAAGCTCTCCTTATCTAGCAGCTTTCCATGGAGCGTTAAGTTAGGCAAGATTCTCTGCATTCACCACAGAAGCTGCAGCTTATTTATTCAGGAAATTCAAGCACGCTTTTGAGAACACTGGCAGCCAGGGCAATTTCCCCATTCCTGAAGGGAGCGTAGAAACAAAAATACGCCCAAGACAAAGCCACGTTGAATTCAAATGACTGCGGGAATAAAGACCCCTCCATCCTCTTCTCACTTGTATACATCATTGAAAAGAACATATTAAAGTGGTGGGTGAGCCAATTTCAAGCCTCCTCTCTCCACCCACAGCTTTTGTTGCTTTTACCTCTGTTCAATCACTCATTCATGCTCCCTCAGCCACTCGCCCACATATATTCCTTGCTGACAGCCCAGCTGCACGTATGCATTCAGAATTACAGTAGCAGCCTTTGTGATTCTGGTACTGAGAGAATAAGAGAAGCAGTGGGGAGAGAATAAGGGAAGCAGTGGGGAGAGAATAAGAGAAGCAGTGGGGAGAGAATAAGAGAAGCAGTGGGGAGAGAATAAGAGAAGCAGTGGGGAGAGAATAAGAGAAGCAGTGGGGAGAGAAGGCTCTTAAAGGCTGTACAAGACGGACCATCACAGGTTTCCATCACGCACGCATGCAGTGTGCCAGTGTTCAAGCTAACTGACGCAGTCACTGAAGCAGCACCCAGGGGATATTTGCAAGAGCAAGTAGCTGCTAATTTTAGATCTGGAGGCAGCATCAGGAACCATCAAACACAGAAAGTCGGGTTTTCAATGAAGCTGAAGGCAGATGAAACTCAAGAGCTTGAACTTGAAGAGCTCAGCCTTAATAGCCATGAAAAAGGCAGCTCTCCGTTTCAGTCTCGGAGGTACCCTTGCTCACCCACAGCAGACCCGTTGTGCAGGAATACTGGGACAAACCACCCCACTCGTTCCAGAAGCAAAGGCCAGATTCTGTGTGCTCAGCTGCAGACCAACACTGCCCATGTCCTCACCAGCATCACACAGAGCACCGGTCTGCCACTGCTGAGCCCAGACCCATGCTGAGCAGCACGCTCTCTCAAGGGCAGACGTGTCCTGGCAGTGCCTTCAGCCCAGCTCCAGGGATTTTGTTATCCAGCTACAGTCCAAATGCACGAGTAAGGACAGGCAGGGGGAGAAGTCACCTCTTTTCTTTTGGAGCAGATTTTTCTCTGCCATAGCCCCAGTCCCACCACCTGAGTGTGGGAGTGTCAACCACTATCATATTTAAGAGGGAAGCCTGGGCCCAGGCATTCCCCTCTCCGTGCATTCCCCTCACATCCTAATAAAGAGTTGTTACTGAGGAAATTCAATACAACAAAATTTTAGGGAACAAAGTAATCGTCTTCTACAGACACCACTAGAACTGCGACACCTGGGCACATCTGGGCCCGCTCCTTTTTTCCCTTGTGTTTCTCTAGCAGCATTTTTTCTTCTTCCCTCAGGGTTCATGGTAAGCTTCAAGACTATTCAGTTCTGCCTCTCATAGCAAAGAATCTAGCCTAACCCAGCAGTGAGGTACACAAACAGCATCTCAAGCTCTCAAAAACCCATTTCACCAACTTGGGCACTACCAGCATAACATGATGTATGCAATAGTAAAGGGAAGACCTAACAGGACATAGACATGGAGCATAATAGC